>NW_026057578.1:90404667-90609070 GCF_023721935.1 Panthera uncia
GTTTTTTTTTTTTTTTTTTTTTTTTTTTTTGAGAGAGAGAGAGAGAGAGGGAGAATTCCAAGCGGGCTCTGCACTGTGAGCATAGAGACCAATGCAGGGCTCAATTCCACAACCCTAGGATCATGACCTGAGCAGGTATCAAGAGTCAGATGCTTAACCGACTGAGCCACCCAGGTGTCCCTGAACATGTCTTTATAATTATTTCTTTTGTGTCACTTACTTATGACCTTGACCCATTCTCCTTGGGAGTATTGTTATATTTATTGATTTGTAAGAGAGTTTTTATATATGTTGGAAACATTCAAATTTAACAATGTTTTTCCTGTATCTTGTATGTTTCATGTTAAGCTTATTACTAGATATATTTTATCTAATCTTAATGGTATATTTGTCTTATTATTGTCTTTCAGATTATTGTTGATAAAGGACAATTGATGTCTGTCCACTTATTGAACTAAGTAGATTACTGAGTGTCCTTGTTAATGTGGAATTTTTAAGTTGAAAGTGGGTTTTTTCAAGTAAACAATTTTAACACTGGCAAACAAGGAAAAATTTTGTCATCCACTTTCCAATATCCATGGTTCCCATTTCAATTACCATCTCTCTCCTTATTGATTAGCAGTATGAGAAAATATGGGGGCACCAGGGTGGCTCAGTAGGGTAAGTGTCTTTATTTTGCCTCAGGTGTGCGTGATCTCAAAGTTTTTGAGTTCTAGCATGTCCGGCTCTACACTGGCAATGAGGATCCCACTTGGGATTTTCTCCCTCTCTCTCTCCCTGCACCCCATTCCCTGCTTTCATGTACGTATGCATGCTCTCTCGCTCTCGCTCTCTCTCTCAAAGTAAATCAATAAACTTAAAAAGAGAAGTATTAGAAAACATGTAAAATAATAATGGTGATGGGTAGAAGACTTGTTTTTAACACTAAATTTTAATGTTAAACATTAATGTTTAACATTAAATTTTTAACATTAAAAAAGTGTACTTCTATTTACAATTCTTTAAAGATTTTCATGAGAGGTTGATGTTGAAATAAATAAAATGAAATTATCACACATATCAAGAAGATTGCATGGTTTTGTTTTTGATCTTATATTAAATTATTTATATTAATATACTGAATACTATTGAGTCACTCATTCATTAACAGAATAAAACACACTTACTCATGACATTTTAGTCTCTAACTACATAGTTGAAACTGTTACAATCATGTTTTTTTATTAGGTTTTTCAAAAATCTTTACTCCCAAATGAGGAATATTCTATAGTGAATCTGTAGTTTTAATTTTAGTATGCTATCTTCAGAATATTCTGGAATAAGGTGATGATAGAGTTTTGTGAAAAAATATGAAGCTTCTAGGTTTTACTTCTGGTCAGTAATACTTTACAGAGTTAAGTTGGAAAATATTCATCCAGAAAACTATCTTTCAGTGGTTGCATTCTTGGATACCAATAAATCTTTTTTTTCAAAGTTTGTATTCTATTTATGTTTTCTATTTTTTGTTATTTTAATTAATATTTCCCTAAAACACCGTCCATTATATTAACATAAAATGGTATGTATAATATTTAATTACTTTAATTTCCTTCATATCTGTGGCTCTGTCATTTTTAAATTCATTTCATTTACAAGATGTTTGATTTCTTTGTTTCTTTAATGTAATCTTTTTTCTTGATTTAAATTGTGAATAACAAATGTATACTGCATTCCCTCTACTTTTTCTTTATATATGGAGTTATTTCAGTGTTGCTTCATGATGTGGAATATAATTTTTTTTCTAAAGCTTCAATGATCATTTGAATGAATAGTTATTTTCTGTTCCTACAGTAAAATTAACCTGAATTCCCATTAAATCATGATTATTAAATGTATTATTTAAGGTTTTATATCACACTTTTTGTCCACCTGAAAAATGAGTAGTGTGTTTGAATAAAAGGTAGAGAACTAATTGCAGGTTTTAATACCATTCATTCTCTTGGCTCTCACCCGACAAAGTTCTATTTATTTTTAAAACAACCTTAAATTAAAATTTTAAATTAGTGTGTTTCATTTTATTTAATTCTATTTCTATCATTTTTAACATAAGCTTTTATTTGTTTAATATCAAAACTAAGATTAATGTCCAGGAAAACTAATTTTGTTGCTTACTATCATAACTCTTTATTAGATTCTGGCTATAGTTACATATGAATTAACAACAAAACTTTAAATCACAGACAAACTTCAGTTTACTAGAAGTAGAAAGAAAATTTCGAGTATCTTATGCATATGAAATAAAAATTAAACAATGCTCTTTTTCATTGGTGTTAAAAGCCTCTGTTCACCTGGGCTTAATACAGAAGCTGGAAAAATCCACTTTCCAAATACCCAATAAAATATATCAAGAAATAAGAACTGATGCTGTATCTGGGAAAGAGAAAAGGAAGGAAAAGACAATCAATTGGTGATTTACCACACACACACACACAAATATTTCCTTTGGGAACAAAAGGTGAACCCTGAGAGTAAGGTGGGTGAAGACATCCTCATTGGAACAGGAGTCACCAGAGGGAAGAACAAATGGACTGAGCATTAGAGTGTGAGGGAGATTATCTATTCTAAGAGTCTTCGTGGAAAGTCCACCAAGTAAATGAAATGATATCAAAATAGGATTCAGCCGCAACAATTACAACAGAGTTATGCCTTGAAGATTGTTCTGGTTAGAGTTGTGTCTCTGTTAACAGAGGACAATGTCCCAGATAAATCTGCAAGTTTTATTTTTAATAGGCAAAGATCATTTTCTCCATCTGTCTCAATTTGTACCACATTTCTTTTGCTCTGAAAGTTTAGACCTCTGACATCTTATTAGAGGTAAAGGTTAAAATGAAGGTACCTGGATACATTTACCTCCTTCACTCAAGTAAATTTAATTTATATATTTTTTGACTCTTGATATTCAAAACATAAAGGAGTCACCCAGGCAACTCATGTCATGCCTGACTGAAACCATTCCCACCCTCTCCACTTGATTAGGACATAGTAGATTAGAAGAATGTTCTTTTTGAGGGACTAAGTAAAAGGAAAAAAAGAAAAAAAATATATATATATATACATGAAAAAAGTTCAGGGGCGCCTGGGTGGCTCAGTCGGTTAAGCGCCCAACTTCAGCTCAGGTCACGATCTCGTGGTCCGCAAGTTCGAGCCCCGCGTCCGGCCCTGGGCTGATGGCTCGGAGCCTGGAGCCTGTTTCCGATTCTGTGTCTCCCTCTCTCTCTGCCCCTCCCCCGTTCATGCTCTGTCTCTCTCTGTCTCAAGAAATAAATAAACGTTAAAAAAAAATTAAAAAAAAAAAGTTCAAGTAAAGGATCTACTCTGGGAATCTGTCTTTTTATTTAAAAAGTTATTATAAAAACTGAAGAAAGCTGTAAAATATGTTTTTAATATTCTAATCAAAATATAATACCCTGTTTCTATTGAAGTAGAGCAGTTATTAAACAATGAAAAATAAACTTCACCAAGAAAATATTTATTGGAAACTAGAAAGGTAATCTTTGGAGTTTTAAAGGTAATCTAGTAAGCCACAGGTTTGTAACTGGAGAAAACAAACCAGTGCATTTGAAGATAGAGAAATTTCCTCAGCAATCCTGAGTTAAGAATAAAGAGATGGAAGTGATAAAAAGAAAAAAGTGCCAGGTCAAACAGATGCTGCAAATAAAATATATGTAGAATATAAATTCCAGAGGAGAGAATAAAATCAATTATGATAATTTAACCAAAGAAATGGTAGAGTACTATGATCACAGTTTAAAAAAAATTGCTATGGTTCATCAAAATTAATGAAAAATTACTGACATCTGGTTGTATCCAAGCTTAAAAAAATATACATAATTTCTCAAGCTGAAATCCAGTACACTTGGAAGGTAGGTGTCAGGGGAAAAAAATCAAATAGTCAAATTAAAGTGTTAAAAGTCACTATGCCCCCAGTAATTTTAGGTCCACAGTATTTTGAGGTACAATATCCTGACCTGCAGTTCCAGGTCCACAAAACTCAGATGTGCAAAAATACAATCATATTTCCAGAACTAACTTAAATACCTGACTTGGAACTCCAGCTTGCTTCTTAGCAGCCAGTTTCACCTACTTATTCCCAGGTAAATTAAATGCAGCTAATTTCAGCTACAATAATATTTATAAACCTTTCATTTATGTTCATTTATAAACATTTCACATAAAAGACTCATATTTTATTTCCCTTATTCTCTTCCTCACGTTGACTGTAAGTCTACAGCAAGATATTTATAGTATATGAAAGACTGTACCCATGATGTTTATTGGGATGTATAATGCACAGGTGCTCTTTGTTAATATATCCTTTTTGGTGTAGACCAGAGGTTGGACAACTTTTCCTATAAAAGGTCAGAAAGTAAATCTTTTAGACTCTGCGGGCCATTTAATCTTTGTTGCAACAACTCACCTCTGCCACGGTAACATAAAAGTAGGCACAGACAATATTTAAATGTATGAACATGACTATCTTCCATTAAATCTTTATTTACAAAACCAGGGGCAGGTTGGATTTTGCCCAAGGGCCATAGTCTGCTGACTCTTGCTACATTAAATTCCCAGAACCTTTTCCAAAATCCTTTTAATTTAAATATATTTTATACTGGGTTTCATAGCACTGTCATTCGTGAAAAACAGTGTCTGTGTTCCTAACCAGAGTTAAGTGCATTCTGTATTGCTATTGGATGTGCTAACTCCTATTAAGTCCTGTGTTTCTCTCGGTATCCCCCAAAACTGTTGGGTGATCTTCTTGCAGGCCAATTACCTACATGGAGAACTCAGGGAGATGTCTGGGGTTCCTTACTGTGCATATATCAACATGTGCCCATCTCTGCAAGGCTACTGAGTACCATAAATCAAGATGATAAAATTGAGCCCCAAATTTACTCTCAGTTCAGGTCATTCCCAGTCAAGTCCCTAACAACCTCTCCCATTCTTGCCTTAGGATTAGCTTGCAGCAGGGTAGCAGGAAGTTACACAATGATTCTTATTTCCTCTTCTATTTTTACTTTTCTCTACCCTCTATTATCTTGACTAGCGCCCCCTACTCCCCTCATTTTTGTAGTGGTAAAGTGGTACTCAAAGGGGAAAATGTGCTTCTAAATCTCTTCTACCTGGGACTTAGCCTGCAGTCATGATGATAACAGGAAAAACATGGCATCTTTTTACTTTTGGGGGAGAGAAGAGGGCTGAACACACCATTTGATATTTCAAAGGTATCAGTGGTTTTCCAGGATTAATGGGTCATACTCCATCTTTTCACAAAACAATAACAATGCTATGTTAACAAAACATGAATAACTAAACTCTAATAACACACCAGTGTATGAGAAATACACTTTCATGATAAATGCCTATCCTCCTAACCCCCTTGTGAAAGTTTTACAAGTGCTGTATTAACCATTACAACCACAAAAAAAGCAACAAACTTGTGGCTAATAAACGCTAAGTTTTGAAATTTCATTTAATGCTAAAGAATTTTACTTGAGGTGCAATCAAATGATAATATTACAGGTTCTTTCTGTCAGTTCAGGTTTAGACAAAATCTCCTGTGTACAGCTGCGTACCAACTTGGGTTAGATTCCTTCACATAATTCAGAATTTCACCTTTATGCCCCATTTGTCCACTACTTTAAACTTTGTTTTAGGAACATATTTGGCTTATCATATAAGCCATGCAAGTATAAGACATGAAGGCTTATCCTCATCCAAAACTGTAAATGGAATAAATGAGACTGGCCATCAAAAGAGAAGGGAAGGATGTAGGGGCGCCTGGGTGGCTCAGTCGGTTAAGCGTCTGACTTCGGCTGGAGTCATGACCTCATGGTTCGGTCCCGATCTCGTGGTTCATGGATTCAAGCCCCATGTCAGGCTCTGTGCTGACAGCTCGGAGCCTGGAGCCTGCTTTGGATTCTGTGTCTCCCTCTCTCTCTGTTCCTCCCCCACTCATGCTCTGTCTTTCTCCATCTCTCAGAAATGAATAAACGTTAAAAATTTTCTTTAAAAAAAGAGAAGGGAGGGATGCAAAAGTATAGAGGAAACAGAAATCATCTGTGTCATCACTCTTGGTGGTCTGGTTCACAGTCATTTCCTCGCCCTATTTTCCTTAATAACAACCTACCTTACAGGACAGGGGCTAAAAGCACCACATTCTCAATTTAGCTTCTGTTGCTAGTACGAAAGGCCCTATGCCCTGGTTCTGACCCAACAAAAATTAAGAGTCTTCAGGGGGAATTCTGGAAGAGATTTCCCACTGTGGTAATAAGAGACATGAATGTCAGTGGTGCCCTCCTTGCCTCCCACTCCTGACATCAGCTTAGCTGGGGGTCCCTAAGACCACTGTCAGGCTCAATCATTCACTGAAAGGACTCCCAGAACTCACAAAGGCTGTTATCCTAAGGGATATGGTTTATTCTAGCAAAAGGATGTAGATTAAAATCACCAAAGAGAAGGTGCATAGGGTGAACTTCAGGAGAAACCAGGTACAAGCTTCCAGGTGTCCTCTCCTAGTGGAGTACACTGATAAGCTTAAATCTTCTAGCAACAATGTATGGAGCACAGGCAAAGTGCTGTCAACCAGGACAGCTCACCGGAGACTTAATGTCAAGGTTTGGCTTTGGGCAGGAGGACAAGGGGGTGATCAGTTACCGATGCATGCAGCATCTCTGACCTCAGCTACTCAGACTCCAACCTCCCACAGCAGAAATAACCATTCACCACAAACCACATTGGTAGCATAAACTATTTGATCAAGCAGGTACCTCACAGCCCAAGGCCCAGGCATACCAAACAAAACACAGGATATATTTTTTTAAATCAGCCAGAATATTCCAAGGACTCAGAGTTCATTTCCCAAGAGCTGGCCAAGGGCCAGTCCTGAAGGCAAAGCTTTCTTGGGAACGTGCAGGGTTTGAGCACCTGGGCCTCTTGAGTTAATCCTCTGCGGTGTATTTTGAACATGGCTGAGTGAAGGCATATGTTTGGAGCTATAGCCTCCATCTTGAAAGTGTAAAGAGACTGCTGAGAGAATTGTAGATGCTGATGAGGGTCTGACAGTTTTGAACTTCCCATTTACCACCTCCTAACCACCTTCCTGAATAATACCTTTCTATTTGAAATACATTATGAAACCATTTTAAAGTTATTTTATTTGGCTCTTCTCTTTGGTTCAGCTAAATAGATAAGTGATTCAGCATCCAATGCATACCATGGCATATAACTGAAGTTTGGAGGCTAATATATATATACATATATACATATGTATATACATATATGTATACATATATATACATATATATACATATATGTATACATACATGTATGTGTGTGTATATATATATATATTCTGATAAGACTTCAGTCTTAGAGTGAATATCAATATGACAGAAAGTCTGTTTTTTTATCCTGTCTTTTCCCAGCTCTCTGTCCAGTTCTAAGTAATGAAATAACTACAATACCTTCATTGCTACAATTCTAAAAAATCTCATGATCTTTTACTTATTTATATTTTCTTGAAATGTTATTTATTTCCACTAACCTGCCCCAGTGTTTTACATAATGAACTCTCAATAAATACACAGAATGTTCAATTTGAATTCCAATTAGACATTTTTCCAATGAGATTTTGCCACATAGCTCTTTCAAAAGAACAATGTAGGGCCCCTTTCTGGCACCTACAGATAATAAAAATCACTTTGCAAGAGACATTTACAATATTGTAGTCTTGATGGAAATGGTTAATGTGTAGCCATACCACATTTTCCTCTCTTCTTTCTCTTCATTTTCTGTAGAAATAAAATGTTTTTTCTCAAAAGGATAAACTTTGATGTAACCTTCTGTTAGTCTCAGATAAGGGGCTTTAAATCCTAGCTTTCCAGAAGTTCCTTCCACAACACTTTGAGTTCTTCAGCACAGTTTTAGACTATAGACACCCATTTTATAATCTCCAGGCATGAATGCTTGGGTTTGAAATAATGGTTTAGTTTCCTATAGAATTCTGAAGGTTTTTCACTTGTGTGAAAGAACGACATTGAGGTTTCAGTAATTTATTTCAGAACCTGGAGAAGACTTCATTTTCATAGCTGTCACACTAGGTGATATGTAGGCCCTAATGACATTCAAAAGTTGTCAGTGTGATTTATTTGTAATTTGGGAGACTTGGCTGGTAACTATTTGGAGCTGGTCTGTTGTTTTAAGGGGGTTTTCTTGTGTGTCTAAATATAGAATAATGCAACAGCAACAAATAAAATATAGTATGTAAAATGAAGCATCTAGCACGGCCTCAAGTCCATGGCAGATTCTCAGCAAATCGTCTGCCCTCCACTTCAATTGCCAAAATACCATTATTCTAGTCCCTACCTCGACCACATTTTAATTAATTTATGTATTTGAAACATTTTTTCCTGGTCTTGCTGTAGTCGTATGTTTTTTGCTTTTTTGTTTTTGTTTGTTTGTTTTACTTTAGAATAGTAAATTTAGATTTACAGAAGAGTTCAAAGATAGAGTTCCCATACATTATTTACCCTGTTTTCCCCATTTTTACCATCTTACATTTATCAAAATTAAAAAGCCAACATTGATATATTATTATTATTATTATTAACTAAATTTTATACTGCATTCAGATGGCACTAATTTTCACTGAATATCCTTTTTGTGTTTCAGGATCCCACAATGGATATCCCATTGAATTTTGTCACCATGTCCCCTTAGCTTCTTTTTGGCTATGGCAGCTTCTCAGATCTTGCTTATTTTTGAGGATTTGGCAATTTTGAGAATCACTGGTCCAGTATTTTACAGAATGTTCCTCAGTTTGGATTGTCTGATGTTTTTCTTTTGGTTAGACTGGGGCCCTGGGTTTTGGTAAGAAGACAACAAAACTGAAGTGGCTTCTCATCACATCATATCAAGTGTCTATATGCTATTAAGATGATTTATCACAGATGACACTAATCGTGGTCACCTGGCAGAAGTAATGTTTGTCATATTTCTCTACTGTTGCTACGCCCCACCCCCATCCTTTTTCGTGCTCTATTCTGTAAAAGTGACATCAAGTATGGTCCACACTCAAGGGTTGGGGAATCAAGCTCCATCTCCTGGAGCAGTTAACATCTATACATGGTTTGGAATTCTTCTGTACAGGAAGTTTGTCTCTTTTCCCATTTATTTAAACGATCTTTGTTTATATCATGTGGACTCATGGCCCTGTATTTTACACTGTAGGCCATATTATTTATTTTGTTCCCCACATTGTGCCAATTTTGGCAACTGAGCCTCTTCCATGTTGACTCCTATGTCCCTTGGACAAGTCCCTTTGTTTGGCTTTTGAGTACTTTACTTTCTGGCACTCCAAGATGCTCTAAGCTCATCTGGTATATGCCTGCCCCAGCCTGAGAATCAGCCATTTCTTCAAAGAGATCTGGGTATTTTTGTTGAGAATGACAACAGAAAGTAAGATCTGGGTGCTGGGTGTACTCCTTGCCACTGGACTCATTTTTATAACTGTCATGGAAGCATTAAAAACATATGCATAAGTAGAAAAATTACTGAATCTCTCAAAGCCTTTCACTCAATGATCAACACAGACAAATCTTCTTCATCTCCTCTATCTACCTCTCCGACTTGTTCCCCAGACCCCACTGTCATTGTATCTACAGTCTCTAAAAGATAAATACCTTTTTTAACCTAACTATAATGCCATTACCAAACTTTAAAGAAAATTCATCTATAATGTAACATCATTCACATTCCAGTCAGCATTCAAATTTCATTGATTGTCTTATATTTTTAAGTTAATTCATTCCCCTCCTAGGTTATTTAAAATTTTTTAAAATCCAGGAATTTTATAGTAGCCTTCATCATGAGTGGGCAGAGGCTTATACTACCAGTCCATTAATCTAGTCAACCACAAGTTTACCTCTCCAGTGACTGCCAAATTTGTAATTTCTAGATCAACACATCAGCAAAGATTACATGTATCTCTAATTTTAGTTGCAAATGGAGAGCAGGGAGGGCTTACAGTATAACTCCCTGACTAGAAATGTTGGATGCCTAGGATTATTTAGGAAACATGAGAAATGATAACCTGGCCACCAGATCGCTAATAAAATCTGCCTGAGGGGAGGGTAGGACCACAAAATATTTTGTCTAGACCTGATAGATGAGACCCTCTATGCTGGTCCTGACTGTAGTGGGCACTGCATAAATATTTGTTGAATGAATCATAAATGGTTTTCACCAGAAATGTGCTTTGCCAAATACTACCAAAGATCATTATTATTTTTCCTGTTTGTATTTATCTACTGTGCATTTGTATTATTATTATTCAAAGGCATTTACTTTTAGATGTATTTCCTACAAATGACATTAAGTGATTTGTTTTGGAACAAGTTTGGGAGTCACTGATTTTCATTAAAAATTTTTAAACAAAATTCATCTTTATTTCAATAACTAATAAATATAAATTGTTTTCATGTTTACTCTTACAGTTCTTCACCACTGCATTTATTGTATTTTCCTACCTTTTTTTTCTAATTTACACAAAATATTTCTTCTCAATCCCACACATAACCCACATATGTTAGGAAAGCTTTTACTGTTGTATTTATTAAGTAAAAGTGCAACACCTCCTTTCCAAACATGTATTTTAAAGCCAAGAGAAAATACACATAATGGAGATCATAATGGTAATTTTTAAATTAGAACTCAGGTATCCAAACTACACCATACTGCCTTTATAATATACTTTCCTGAAACTCTCCTTTTTTGTTCTCTGTGGGTTCTACATGATTATGTAGATAGATCGCATATTCATCCCACTTCTCTTTCTCTCTGGCTCTGTGGAACCATGAACACAACTCAGCAAGGACTTGATGGATTGAAATAGAGCCCATTCATGAATCTATCTCAAATTCCAAAGTCTATTTCAATTCTATTCAATTTAAAAAGTATTACAAAACTTCCATTATATGCCAACATTATTTTAAGTATTGAAGGTGATAGAAAGATAAATATGTATAGTTCATTCTGCTATAATGCTTGTCTTAAAAATGCACATTAGTCCCAACAAAACTGATATATTAAGGAACAATTTGAGCATAATATGAATTTCGTGTTTGCTTATGCATAATTTCATCCATGAGAAACGCTAGTTGAATGCCAAAAAGTACACCCAGCTGAACAGAGCCACCATGCAGGAATGCACAAAACACACACATATGCACATCTCAAACATCTACCAGCTGCCTCAGTTCACTTGTGTGTTACGAGCCCCAGTGATCCAGATCCTGTGTTAAAACCTTCCATCCAATTCCAATTAGCCCTATTTCCACTACTTCATAGCAACTCACAAGCTGCAACTGCTGCAATGCCTCAGGTTCTTGTATTACCCCATGCTCTTGGGTAGGAGGCACTTATAACTTGTTTCTGGTCAATAAAACATGGCAGAGGTGATAGGTTATCTCTCCTATGATTATGACACATTATATAGTAAGGGTGAAGAAAGTAACAGACACAATTAAGTTCCCAAATGAACATAAGTAATCCCTAAGTTAACTTTCACTGATTTAGAGTACATTATTCTGGGTGTGCCTTATCAAATCATGTGAGCCCTTAAAAAGAGAATTTTCAGGTCAAAGATAAAAGAAGTTAGAGATGCTGTCCTGCTGGCTGCGAAGAAGGAAACAGCCACATTGAGAAGGGTGACTTATAGGAGCTGAGGCCTCCATTCTGTCACTCCAGCATCCGTTCTGCTATCAACCTGAATGAGCTTGGAAGAGAACCAGAGCTTCAACAGGCATCGCAGCCTCCAGACAGCCTCGAATTTACCTGTGAGACGCTGAGCAGAGGGCCCAGTTGAGCTATTCCTAGACTTCTGGCCTATAGAATTACACGATGAAAAATGGGTGCTGTTTCAAGCCACTAAGTGTGTGGTGATTTGTTATGCAAGCAATAGAAAACTAATATAGTTTCAGATGGCTATATCCGCAAATAAATTTGTAGCCATTTTCAAAGTAAAGTGCCATTTGGGGGCAATATTCACACGTTTCTTAACCATTTACTATGGTGAAACTACGCTGCTTTCTTTTATTGGGTCCTTATTTTTTCTTAAACGTGTCACCAACAAAGTTCTTTTTTTTTTTTAATTTTCTTATTTATTTTGACAGAGAGAGAGAGAGAGAGAGAGAGCAAGTGAGACAGAGTGCAAGCGAGGGAAGAGGCAGAGAGCAGGAGATAGAATCCCAAGCAGGCTCTGCACTCCATGAAGCCTTGCACAGGGCTCAAACTCACGAACTGTGAGATCATGACTTGGGCCTGATCATGACCTGAGCTGAAACCAAGATTTGGATGCTTAACTGACTGAGCCACCCAGTCGTCCCATCACTAACAAAGTTCTTAAGTGTTGTGACCCAGTCCCATTTTCCCATAGGCCTTGTGACTTTCAATGTGCTTACACAGCACAGTGTTTTTTGAGAATACATATGTCATGTTGTATTAAAACTGGCTGTACTCAGAACATATTTGAAAAAATAAACCCTTTCTCACATAATTATGACACAAGAACCCAATAAAGACTAAAATCTTTTTCTAATAGTATTCAACGTACTTGTCATATTTACCCTTAAACTATCTTTTTAAAGTAATAAATATGTGAGGCCTAAGAAATAAAACCAAGTTATTACAAGGTTATCCTTTCTAATCTCTCTCTTTTAAACAAGAGGTGAGTCTGAGATTTCAGTTAGGAATTATTACCATTAGTGAATTTTTTCTAAGTTCCACTTTTCATAAACTGAAGAATTTGATTGTTTCCTCCTTTGGGGTTATAAGGTTCTCCATTCAATGAGTGTTTAGAGGAATAGGAAAATATGGAATGTATTTAAGAGGACTTTTATGAAAATTTAACCCAGATCTTAAAAATATTCATTTAAAAAATAAATAAAACTACACTTAATAGTCTTACAAAGAGAAACTCTTTAAAGGCAATGCAATTGCCAATCAACAATTCTACAGATTCACTCTATAGTAGAGTCCCCAAATTTTGTACATAACACATGCATTCTCTGATTTACCCCTTCTAATGAAGCCCATCACTGTCTATTATTGAAGAGTAAATTGATGAAGCAAAAGAGAACTGAGTTACAGCTGACATTTTCATGAATTATAACTATAGTAGTAATGGTGCTTCATCAAGAAAATAAATTATCTCTGAACTGCACCCCCATATTGTCCCTTATCCTAAAATTCCCAAAAACTTACATCAGAAAAGCTCACATAAATGTGAAATCTCCTCCCAGTTTCACTAGAACCAAAGAGAAGGCATATGAAAATGTGTCAAGATGATGAATGGAGGCATAATATATTACATCTGCTTAATTTATTCTCCATTCAAATTGCAAATCAGCAACTATTTTACTTACTT
Organism: Panthera uncia; assembly: GCF_023721935.1. Lineage (NCBI taxonomy): Eukaryota > Metazoa > Chordata > Mammalia > Carnivora > Felidae > Panthera > Panthera uncia. The sequence continues at coordinate 90,418,130 of NW_026057578.1, forward strand.
ATGACATTTGTGTTTATGGTTATTAGCATTTGCAATATTTACATTTCATGTTTGTAGTGGATCTCTATAGAGGTTTTTGCCAGTGATTATCTTACACTTTTCCTGAAAGCCCTCTTTTGTTATATCTATATAACCACCTGAGGCACTACCATATTTATGTCCATAGTTGATTTCCCTTGGAATGTGAAGCTGTCCCAAAATGAGCCAATCAAATTGCTTCCCTGAGATTTTAGAACTTGAGAGGATTAAGAAATCTCTGAAAGCCTCTCCATTATAAAAATTGCACGTTATAAAACTTTGTTCTTCTTGGGGTGCCTGGGTGGCTCAGTCAGTTGAGCCTTGAACTTTGGCTCAGGTCATGAACTGAGGATTCATGGGTTGGAGTTCTGCATCAGGTTCTGTGGTGGCAGCTCAAAGCCTGCTTGGTTCTCCCTCTCTCTCTGCTCCTCCCCCATTTGCGCACTCTCTCTCTCTCTCTCTCCATCAAAAATAAAATAAATAAGCATTTAAAAAAATAACTTTGTTCTTCTTTATTCCTACAAATCAAGCATGAGTGATAATGAAGCCTATGCCATAGATAAACAAGACAAAAGACAAAATAGAAAAGACTTAATGGCAGAGCTGGATTCTCAAAGCTATCGCCTTTACTTTGGTTTTCCAATAGTCATGTATTTCAAGAGTCAATATATTTCTCTGTTTTCTACTAATTTACTTGGGTTTCCAGCCCTTGCAACCAATGAAATCCTAATTAATACACTGTTAGAGAGGCAGCAAATAAACATATGTCATTTAGCTTCCTGTTTGTGCCTTAGGCTTTCTCAGTTTACTAATTCAGTCTAATGTTTTGTCTCTCAAAAATTTTTCAGCTTCAAAGTACTTGCATCTTTCTGTAGGGCTCTCAACAATTGGGACAGGAGACAGTGGGGGTAAGTGAGTAAAAGAAGGTAACTCCTCTAATCTAAGGAGTTACCTTAGATTAGATTAGTTACTCCTCCAATCTAAGGAGTTACCTTAGATTAGATTAGTTACTCCTTTAATCTAATAAGTTCTTGTATGACTTATTACTTCAGATGTCTTGTTCTTGAAAAAAAAAAGTTAACAATGAAATGATCCGAATAAATTGACTAATTTTGTAAGACACATATCCTAATTACCTTTCTAAATTTCATGCTCTTAGAAGGCAGAGAATATGCCTTTCCAATTTTATATGGCTTTATATCAGACATATAATAGTCACATAATAAATGTTTGTTGAATCAAATAGAAGGACAGCAGCCATGTGGATGTGGAAGTTTGGGTTTTTGACTAAAGTCACACTTTAGAATCACACCTCATATCTGATGCTTAAAATCCTTTAAAATATTGATAAAATAAAAATTCAGTGTTAATTGGAATTCTCTATTTTGACTGTCAGTTCTCTCATTTAAAACATTAAAAGTGGTATCATGTATAATTTACTGAATAACAGCAAAAGCCATTCTGAAGTGTTATGAATATGTTTAAACAAGTGCACAAGTGGGGGATGAGATGTAGTCTTTCAATTGTGTGGTTTCAAGATCAAATTCTACAGTGTGTCTATGGGCCTGACCACTATTCACAGAGGAGCTTTGAGGATTTTTGATGATGTAGAACAATCAGTGATGAAAGATCAAAGACTGGAACATTGAGGGCAAATATGGGTTGATGCATTTTAAAGGCAGTCGTGCCTTAAATAATTTCAGGGCATAGGATAAAACTGTGGGTGCGATGAGATGGGTAGTTAGGAAGCCAACTTACCCTTCTCTTTAGGTGAATAGGAAAAGAAAACTATAGCCCAGAATACTGAATGATTCTCAATTTTTCCAAGCTAACTGAATGACCTTTAATCAGTTCGAGGAATAAAAATGCTTGTCAAGGTTGCTACTTAATTCAGGATAATTTCCCTTCACCTCTTGACTTATGCCATGAAAAAATTAAGCAAGGACTATCAAAAATTTAGAATGTGGTGTAGTCATATTTAAAATAAAGTCATATTAAATATATTTCCTGGGGATGGTTCTATGTTACTGTATTCAATTTTACATAAAATTCAAAGCTAAAGTTAAATAAAGCCTACAAACTCAACTTCTTAGGAGTAGTTTTGAATGCTTCAAGGATATAAAAACAAATTTGCCTTTACTTTTAGGGTCAGAGATAACAATGAAAGGAAGGGGAAAGGGTGTGGTTTTGTTTGTTTGTTTTCTTTGTGCAGTGCTTTTATATGTTAATAGTCCCTCCCTCCCTTTTCCTGCAGTTTCTTCAGGAGAGAGAAATGGCCCGGAGCCCCCTCATGCCATCTATTGAAGACCTAGATGGTGGGCAAAAATAGGCCCCATGGGCCATATCCAGTTTGTTTCAAAACAAATCTGGCCATGCCCATTTGTTTTTGAATTGTCTAGGAATGCTTTCATGCTGCAGAGGTAAAGTTGAAAAGTTTCAACAGAGGTCAAACAGTCCACAAAGCTGAATATGCATTTACTATCTGGACATTTACAAAAAATATTTGTGGATCCACCAGAGTTGGGTTCAGGAGGAAGAAACAGAATTTCAGCCCTGCCCTGCTCTAGTTCTTAGCTTTTTCTACTTTGGTTTTTCCTTTGTCATTAAGGTGAAATAGTCTAAATGTCCTAGTATAGACTTAAGAAAAAATGAGAGAGTAGGCATGCTTCTAGTCTTGACCTTATGTTAAACAAGCTATTTAAGATCCTACTCTACACAGGAGGTCCAGCATAATTCACCAGGGCACAAAACCCTTCTTTCATAATAACAGAGTCAACATTGGTCCGACATTTCCTCTTGTAAATCCATCATGGATCTAGTTCAGGACAGAACTCACAGACCACTGATATTCTAGCATCAGTGACCTGACTGAAAAAACACACTGCTTCAAAGTGAAAATCAAAGGAACCTCACATATCCTATCCTTTCAGCTTGTTTTTAGCATGAAAAAAACCAGGCAAATGTGTTTTGTAATAGAGCTCTAAAAATATGTTAATTGTAGTTAGAGTTGTTTTTAGTTTTATTTTTTTAATTTGACTTATAGCCTATTGTCTTAGAATGGAATCCTTTTTAAGTTGGAGTGTGGGGTTTGGGGGGTGGTTATTTTTTTTTCTATTATCTCTCTGTAGAGACTGGAGATTAGTACTGTTTCGGCTTCAGGCTCTGTGTACTAATGGTGTAATTTCTAACAGCCAATCCGCAACAAACCCATAAAACTTGTCTTAATGGGATTTTGCCTTGAGCACCATCTGTAATTAGGTAGGGGGTTACCACTGCAACTCCATTACTGTGATTTCTAGGTGAGTCTCTTGGGGCCCCTTTGGCCTCTGGGCTTCCAAGCTTTATAGCATTCACTGAGCATTAGGTAAGCCTCTGCTAATGCTCAGGCGCACGCACACACACACACACACACACACACACACACACACATACACTCAACACCATACCACACCATACAGTGTGGTTAATGTCTATTAGCAATTTCTGTAATTAGAAAATGTGCCTGTGCTGAAAGTTTTGTTCTTATTTTATTATTATTTTCTTTCTTTTTGCACATATTGGCTCTTTTGATGTAAGTACAATCCAATCTAGAGGCACAGAAGTAACCACAGATGCCACACCAGAAGTGTGCTGATGACACCATCTGCTTTCTGCAATTCTCTCTTGGTCATTGATTTCTCTGGGAGATTTTCTTCAAAATAGTTGGACAATCTTATGGCATGTTGTGTGACATATGGAGTGCTTTTTCACTAGTGACTTCAGCATGCTGTAGTGGAGAGAGCAAGGATTGTGGAATCAGAGGGCCAGATTTAGAAGTCTGTATTGGTTTCCTCACTGGACAAAGTCATGTGTTCTTCCTGTCCTTAGTGTCCTAGTCTGTAAAATAATGATTTATGTTATATAGCTGTCTAAGAGGTGTTATGGTGAAAAAATGAGAAAGCACTGAAAATGCTTGATAAATTATGCAGTGCTATTTAAAAATAAATCATAATTTTATTTTTCTCAAGATTTTCTTAATGGAAGTCAAATCATTTCTAACATCAAAAGAAATCTTTTCACTCCAGCCCTAGTAATTTTTATACCACTTTGGTCAGCATTTCTTGAAGCTCAGAGAGATGTTTGAGTTTTGAGGGATTAGACTTTTGTTTAAAGAATCTGCACAACTTTGTTTTATGGCAATGTCTTTTTGGTGTAAGCAAAAGGCTCTAGGATTATGGGGGAAAAAAGTAATGAGACAGAAAGAGAGAGAGGTGGGGAGAGGGAGTAGAGGAAAAGAGAATGAGAGAAAATAAATACTCTTTGGAAATAAAAATTAAGTGAAAAGTATATTCAACTTCTTTATCAAATTGGTGATATCCCCAATAACCATCAAATAAATAAGGAAACTATTAAACAATAGTGACTATTTGCATTCTGGACACTTTTTGGGAGAAATGTAAGCATACATTGATAAATATGAGCAATAATATCAACATTATGTTAAAATCATCTTTTGTAATAGAAGGAAGAAACACAGGGTAGGGGAAACCATTTCCTTACTCTTCTATAACTCTTTGTGTAGCTTTTTGTTGTATTTCTTGCTCTCCTTGATAGTCTCCTTGAGATTCCCCTTCACAATGCCTTTTTGATTCAAGAGTATGGGACAAGTTTCCTTGATATGTGCCCAGGGATCTCTCTCCCTCTCTCTCTCTCTCTCTCTCTCTCTCTGTCTCTCTTATTCTCTCACTCTCTGGCTCTATCTTGTAGCTACATCATCTAATGCCTCCCAGCTGTCCTATTGATCAGGACGATTACACTCTGCCCTCTGAGTTGGATGGACAAAACCCAACTGGCTGGCTATGTATACATGTTCTCTAAAGATCCAATTTTTCCTGCAGATGGATCATAAGGGCTTGATTTAAAGAAGGAAAGTATAAAAACTTCATTTGGACTTCAGGTTCAATGTATTTCCTTCAGTCTAAATTCACAAGCCATAAAACTGATATTTTGATACCTATGTCTTACTCTTACTTTAGTTTTCAAATGATTCAGAACTATTGAATGAGAGAGTTGTGATTAATTAGTGCCCTCAAAATTCCAACAAATAATTTCAATATCAGTGTAGTTTTTATTACATTGAGAGAAAGAACAACAAACAGAACAAGGAAGCTAGTAACTGAAAGAATAAGGCCTTAAGTCTCAAAAAAAAAAAAAAAAAGTGTTAGTAAGATAGTTGTCTTCAGTTTTTTTTAACTAACCTGGGAATTGATCACAACAATCACAGCAACTTCTGTGTTGTCCCCATTTTCCCCTTGTTCAAAGTGAATATTATTGTACTTATCCTATTCGTCTTTCATATTATATATTGACCAAGGCAGAAACAGTTATTAAAGCCATGACTCAACATGATGGGACATCGCATCTAAATGTGACCACATCCCAAGTACTTGGACTTCAAGCTGAAAACATGAATTGACTGTAACCTTGAGGCTATTTCCCTTAAGGGCAGGGGCAATTACAGTCATGTTTTAACAAAGGGTTCGGACCATTATTTGGGTAGTCAAAACACCAACTGGTGAGAGATAGGCATTGTCTTCCAATGATAATCCTAACCCCTTTTATCCCTTTAGTAATATAATCTCCAACCCGTATGTGGACACAGTGCCACCCGTAATAAAGATATTTCCATGTCTTCATCACAGCCATGTTTGACCACTGTACAAAACTGTGGCAAAGAAATGTAGGTGGAAGGAAAGGGTACACGGGGTATTCTTAAAGGGAAAAGAGGCACATTCTTCTTTTGTACTAACTAGGTCTGTACTCTGGACCTCAGTTGTCTCATTTGTAAATAGAAAACTGTCTTCTAGATTATTATCAAAGTTCACCACCAGGTCTGAAACGACTATCACTTTCTGATAGCCCTCTAAAATCTACATCAGACAGGATAGCACCAGAACTTGCCTTGGCAAATTCTAAATTAGAGGACACTTGTTTTTAGTCCAACAACTTTATTTTTCTGGCTTTTTTCTTTCTGTAAAATATCAATTTTCCTATCAGAAAGAAAGGCTAAAAGTTATTTCTGAGAATGGTGGTGGTGAAAAGTTAAGTTAATTCATACTAATGTGTCAGTGACCCACTGAATTAATCCCCTGGAGTATTTGCCCTTTGAAGAAAAGAAATACACACACACACATACATACACTTGCACACACATATATAGTATATGTGTGTGTGTGTACTTTCTATATATACAGATACATATATGTGTAGATACACACATACATAAGGATAGGAAGATGTTTACCTTAAAGAAATTAACTTCAAACAATAGAACATCACAAATGCAGTTGAAGTCTATATAGAAAAATAATTTGAGACGCCTACATGTTTTTCAATTCCTCAAATCATAAGCTTTAGCCAATAAGATGAATAATATTGAATGCAATAGTAAGTCACCTTATGACAAAAGACAATACATATATCTAAATAGCCCATTTTTAAAATCTATGAAATACCATCAATTCCTTTAATCTGAATCTCATAGCAAAGTATTCAGGGAATTATCAGAGAGAGAGAGATGCTTTCTCAAACAATAGAGCTGTATATTATTCCATTCTACTATATGATATAGTGCCAATTACTATGTATTAAATCTGTTTTCCTGTGTCTGAAAATAGGCATTCTTTTTATCCTTACACTATCACACAAATAGACACTTACCTAAAGGAGCTGATAATTTTTCTAGTGCTACAGTAAGAATCAAATTTTGCATATGAACTACTTGAGTAATTAAAAGAAGATAAATAGGATTGAGGTATATAAAAGAAGAGGAATGCTTATTAATTTTTTAGAATATATTACTAAAACTAGTGTCTGGTATTAATAATTGCATTCCTTCTAGAATATCATGCTTTGAAATAATGACATGCAAGATTTGATCCATTGAAGTACTAGCAGTATCCATTATATTGATTGAAAGGTGCCAGATAAATCTCTCTTCAGTTATAAGGTGTTGACTGGGTCAGAGACTGATGATTTAAATAAATAAAGAGGAAAGAATTTCTGAGCACAGCATTAGTGTCAGAATCAATGAATTATCCCTGCTGGGTATTTATTAGTGCACCTAGAAATACTAGTTTTGGAGGCAGCCATGACATTTCAGGAAAAGTTGATGAAAAATTTAACTCTTCATTCTAAATTTACATGCTTTCCTTCCCTACTGTACTCGAATATTAAAGGTAGAAATCTAAAATATATTGGCAGTAGTCTGTCCTACACAGGTACTCCTATGTTGAGAAATGACATCTTCAAGTCAGTGGCTGAGATGTCGATAACATTGACATTGATTTACCAGTGTACATTTTGCATCAGGAATCCAGTTCTCAAAGCAAGATTCTACATTCAATGGAAACGGAGAACTCTACTTTGCAGAAAGATCTCATGACGATTTAAATAAATTTGGACGTCTGTCCTTGTCACTCGGAATTCTTTCAGAAGTGTCACTAAAATGTAATTATGTCAAATATAATAAGACAGTGTGTATGCATGTAGACACACATACACAACTTCACCACAGAGATAAACAATATTGCAATTAAGTTTTTTTAGTAATACAAAGTAGCAACTGTGGCAAAGAGTGAAAAAGTAACTACTTTTAGTCATTAGAGTCTACTTTTATTTCGAACTTCTTTTAGTAGTTACAGTCCGAAGACTTGCTTTTGGATCCAATTGTACACATGATGAGGGACAAACCAGCTAATATTTTTGAAACTTAGGTGTCTTATCTGTGAAATTTATATTAGTGTACCTTTCTCCTATAGTTATTACAAAATGGCTCATTTAGTTATTGCAAGTGGTATGTTTATGTTTAACAACCAGTTAAATGTTTAACAACCAGTTCTCCATGCAAAATAGACCTGATTTGTAGCAGTTTTCAATTTATGGAAATTATAGTAAATATTTCAACCATAGACAATTTCAAGGTATCAATCTGAGGTCACTGAGTATGTGATTGGAAAGTGATGTCCAGAATCCAGTCTTATAAACCGGTGCAAGCTGGTTTCAAGACATACTGCTCCCACTGGAAAATATGGATGAGATATAATGTGTCCCAGAAAAAGCATATGCTTGCAAACTCTGTTGAGTGAATGTTCACATGAAAGGGTCGTATAGTCATTTCCATATGGGGGGAAAAAGGATGCATTAAGCTGTTGATTAGCTTAATTTTACAATCTTATATAAAGCCATATTTATGATCAAAATAAAATTCTGGAAAGTACTTGGGATCTCTCATTCTCAATTCCATATTCTCGAGAGTTAAAAAAAATAATATGGCTCTAGATATAAATTTTACTTAAATATGTTGATTACCAAACTTTCTGAATTTAATACCATTTCACCAAAAGCAGAAAAGAATATGAAAGTAAGAATAATATAACCAGTGTGAATGGTCTCAGTGCACACTCCTGTAGCATTCAAGACCAGGAAAGACAAAAGGTAAAAAAGGCACTGAGTAGCTAGCAACCTGAAGCTAAGTATGATGATGAGGGAACAAAAGGCAAGCTGAGAGCAAAGCACAAGGTAACACCCTGTAACCCTCCTCCTCTCCATACCCCCCACCCCGTCCCCTTCCAGGTGTGATGTGTGTGACATTCTTCAGGCACGCCTGGCTGCCCAAGAACAAAGGAAAGGGAAAAATAAATAGTTAACTGAAGATCACAGTCATGCAGGACAGAGTCTCCATCAATTTACAAACGTCTTAATAAAATTAGAAGAAAAAGACAATCTTATCAATAGCCTAAGTTCCAGAAACCCATAGACATGGTTTCCTGGAGCCCTAACATCAGCCTCCCCTCCACAGTGATGTGGGGAACAAAGGCAAGAAGAAATGTAGATAAAATAAAATTTCTTTATAGCCTGCAGCCCATTGACAAGTACTTGGGGAAAATACGGAGTATGACATTCCTCTAGGAACTCCCTACTGTGTCTTAATGTTAATGCTTCACCAGAGAGGAAAATAACTTTAGCTCAACAATAGCAAGGCCTCCAGTATCTCCTGAGTCTTCTTTAGCATATCAAAGTCCTTTGGGGAACTTCCTCTTGCCTTTATCCCCTCCCAACTCTCAGGTATATAATCAGTCACTCCTCACAACCCCAGTGCACCTCTTTCTGCCCACAGGTCCTGACCTCCTTGCTTTAATAAAATCACTTTTTTTGCACCAAAGACATCTTAAGAAATCTTCCTTGGCCTGCAGCTCCAGACCTCCACCACCATTCCAAAACCGCATCCATGGGAAACTGTGCTCTGTGTATGATATAACTCTGGGGTCACAGCACATTTCTTACTGGTAAATTTCCCATTCAAAGATGCAATTAAGTACATATGAAGACACACCACCATCAGTAGATCCATCATGTCAATGACAAGATGAATCATATGCAATTAAGTACATATGAAGACACACCACTATCAGTAGATCCATCATGTCAATGACAAGATGAAGCCACAGAACGACCTTAAGAAGCATAGTCTGGAGGCTGAACAGCAATTTATAGAAACACAAGGCTTGGTATGGTCATTGCATTGCTCGGCTCCAGGGGGAAAATTCCACACTGCACTACTCAGTGTGAATGATGTGCCTTGCTTTTGGACCAAAAAGTTACTTAAATGTCCTTAGCTAGAACTTTCACATACAAAACAAAAATGGTCATGGAAGTGACCAACTGATGCAGATTAAAATCTTTAACTAAAGGCCAGGGAGGGAAAATGGAGTTTCTAGGAAGTTCTACTGAAAGACACTGAGAGCAACACTTTGATAACTTCTTTCTTTTTGTTGATAGGATGGGAAAAGTGGTATCAGAATCAGTGTGGTAGTCATGCATTTCTGATCTTTGGATGGAACTTTCATGTTTTCAAATCTGATTTTGCTTATGCATCAAGTAATTCTCTATTTTATTTAGGCATTATGCAAGATGAAAGGAGGGTCTTATTTTCATCAACTGACTACACATTTTTAAAAATACATCACTCTAATACCACTTGTGTAGTAAATCACTGAGTTCAAGTATCACTTATAAACAATAAAAGAGTAGGGGAAACATTGATTTTGTTTAACATTTAGAATCTATTTTAATGGGCTTTAATTAATAGTCTTATTGGTATTTTCCCTCAGTAGTTTTAAAATATCTAATAGTGAGCTTTCCCTCCAAATTTGTTTTATTTTATAAAATAATTCCTGGTAAAGAAAATTCCATTGACTTTGTGTCTGCGTGTCATCAGTCCATTTCAATAGCTTTGATTTTTTTTCTCTCTAACATTCCTCAGTTCTGAGCCTGTCTCATTGACAAATCCAGAGAGAGTACAAAGATTAGTCTTGATGTATTAGACGAATCACACATCCTTCATTTGGCAGTAACTGTCTGGCAAAGTTAAGCATCTGGCAAACAGTATCATACTGATTTAAAAAAAAATTGTGATAAAACTATTATGACATTTCTTAATTTCAAAGATAAAAGAATATAAATTATTTTAAAAATTCTGTCTCAAGTTAAGATTCTTTTAGAACAATTTACTGAGTATGGGTCATACAATTTCATTACAAAAAGCTCCTTATAACTGCTTTTTATTGTTTGTTGTTACATTTTGGGAGATGTGATTTGACACATACGTGAATTAACGAGCTAGATTATAATTAGCTTCATTGAACAAAATGAGATACTATCTTTTGAGTAACCTAGAATTTTCCTCTAACATTTTCCCTCATATTTACACAAATTGTTCAAGCAAGTTTAGATTTAAAAGCTGAGATTTTTTTTTCAGTAAAAGATCTTAAAATGCTATTCTGTAATTGATCATAGTTATATGCAAGCAGAAATGCTATCATGGAACCATTTTTGAAAGACATTAGTCTTATTTATAATATCGAATCTGAAAAAGTAAATGTAACAGAGAAAGCAAATAGAAACTGTTAAATTATCACATCTTATCAATTTGTATCATAAATGTTCTTATTTTCATCATGGTTTTTTTTTTTTTTTATCTTTTTCAAGTCTATATATACATTGCTAAACTAGTCTTATAATATTAAGAATCCAGTCTGTATCACAGAGGATCCCAACAAGGAAATACCTGGAGAAGGAAAAGGAGCAACAGTGTATTTAGCATTCAATAGTTTGTTATTCTACATGGTGAAGTTATTCTCTATAGATCTTTCTGTGTTTATGAAGTAGGCGTGGGGGTTCTATTTGCATCAACTGTTGTTTAAGCACACCTTTGGCATTTTTGATCTATAAAACGATTGGTCCTACAGCCACTATGAGATAACACATTTCTATCGTGCTAATAGTAGAAAGAACAGACTATCATCCAAGAAATTACATCCAAGAAAACTTGGAAATAACCTAAATGTCCTTTAATAAGGGAAGAGATAATTAATATTTCTGTTCTCCATTACCATTGCCACTTTTCTATCCTCAGTTCTGGTAGAATGGAGTCTTTAAGCAAAATAATGCCTTAAAATTACATCACGTGAGGGGCGTCTGGGTTGCTCACTCTGTTAAGTGATTGACTTCTGCTCAGGTCATGATCTTACGGTTCATTAGTTCGAGCCCCACATTGGGCTCTCTGCTGTCAGCATAGAGCCAGCTTCAGATCCTGTCTCCCTCTCTCTCTGCCCTTCCCCCGCTATGCTCTCTCTCTCTCTCTCTCTCAAAAATAAACATTTAAAAAATTCTTTCAAAAAAAAACTAAGTCACATGAACCATGTTAGTATGATAAATATTTTGTTGTTGTTGTTGAGATATATGGTTAGCCTAAAGAATGTACTGTCATGATGAAATGGGACTTGCAATTTGGACGGATCAAGGGTTTGAGCCAGAACTTGAGATCTGAGGAGAAACTCTATGAAATGGGAGGTTGACAGTGGAATGAAAGGATAAATGGAAGTGTAGTAGGTAAGACGTGCTGAACAAAGACAAGTGGGAGGGAATTTAAGCGCCCATATTAAGCTAACTTAGCTAAGAATAAAAAGCAACCACAGGGAAATAGTGAAGAAATCTTTGTATCACCTCTTTGACTCCAAGTATATTGTTAATGGTCTAGGAGTATCATAGGATTCCTTCTGATAAAGACTGTCATCTCGTCTATTAAGTATTTTGGTGACATCCATATAATAACGGCTTATATCAGTATAGAATTTACATGTACATTCTGAGGTGAAGGAATTTCCAAGCCTTTTCAAAGTGAGAAAAAAAGAAAAAGAAAGAAAGAAAAACTTACAAATTAAATTTGCTTGATTACAGTATTAATGAGGATGTTTTGCTTTATTTTTAATTTTTTTTCTTTTCACATTTATTTATTTTTGATAGAAAGAGACAGAACACAAGTGGGGGAGGGGCAGAGAGAGAGAAGGAGACACAGAATCTGAAGCAGGTTCCAGGCTCCAAGCTGTCAGCACAGAGCCCGATGTGGGGCTCGAACTCACCAACCGCAAGATCATGACCTGAGCCGAAGTCAGATGCTTAACCGACTGAGCTACCCAGGTGCCCCTGTGTTGCTTTATTTTTACAAAAACAAATATGCCTAAAACTATACTTTCGATATAGCTTTAAAGTGTTTGAATGATATGTAGCTGCAATAGATCATTCAATTTGCCATCCACTTGGCGCCTTTGAGCAGTTAGGTTATATTACATATCTATTTTGTATTGATGTGTGTTCAAAGGAACATTTGACAAGGAATGTGGAAATTTGGTGTCTTTTCATGTATTTATGACATTGTGAATACATTTAACTTCTTGTCTTCAGTTTATTTATCTACAAATTATGAGCTACACAATATGTAGTCGTTTCCGGATATGCCTTATTGGATTCCCTAGAGGTCCACTTATGAATTTATTTCATTTTGTCTTAACACCAACTTCAAACAGATCATTATTCAATCATAATTTACATTTTATATGTTTAGATTTATATAGGATGAACTATTAAAATAAACTTGTTTAAATTTTATGTATGCATGCGAGTATCTCTATGCAAATGTATTCATATGTTTATACATAGAAAATTAAGTACTTACACAGATAAGGTAATATTCCTGTGTATTTTTTGTTAAGATATTTGGCATCCTACTCATTTAGGCATGAACCCAGAGGAAATGTAAGGTGTGAAAAAGCCTTCTAAATAATAGAGTTTAATACACTCATGGCTTCATACATTTTAGGCATTGGACATAGAACACATCTGGCCTCAATTTGCACATATGGTTCACTGGAAATTATTTATTTGTAACCTTAAGTATAATGTCTAGTGCATAAAGAGAGCACAAAGGTATGCATAATATTATTGACTTATTATTATTGATCATTACTAATAATAATTACAATAATAATAACTATGCTATTATTTATCATTATCATCTAATAGTTGTCGACTTCTATGAAGAGCTCAAGGCTTTAAATCCTAGTTATTTCATCGCCTGATCTTCCTCTGCTCTACCATAGAAATATTGATAACATTGGATCATGATCAAGGACATTGATTATATTCTAATTCTAGATTCAGAGTCTTTAATTTTGAAATCTAATACAGATCTAGTATATTTAAACTCTTTGCATAAATGTAATTTTCTCTCACCTAGCTGGAGTATTTGATCTTCAAAGGGCCTGAGTCTGCCTGTTTCTGGGATATGCCTCTTTCTTAAGGCCAGTGACAGACAATTTAGGTCAACTCTGTATTAAACATTAAGGAAAGTATGCATTCTCCTCTCCTTATAGTTTTTTCTTGCCATCAAAATATTAAGATAGTTTTATAAGTAAAATGTAGAAGAAAAAAGAATCCACTAAATCTATTAGGTCTCAGGTCTAGCTTCTTAACACGAGAACGCTTTTGTATATCTATGGACTTCAGCTTAGTTCACTAGGGTTTGAAACTTAGGCCTGCATGAAACCATGGAATAAAATGTTCCTTCCTTGCTGTGCTCTGTTCTGTGTATACACTTCTATGAAGAAATTTGAACTGCAATATTTGTATTAGGGTAGATTTTAAGAATAGTGGTTATGCTGATGACCACTTATCACCTTTTTCTGATAGGTTCTCTGATAACCTTTCCATCAGGCCCATGGATTGTAGAACTTCATAGATAACTTGTATTCCTTTACCTACTTCAGCCCATTAATGTGGAGGCTATGTGGTAGCTGATCAAAGAGAGACCAGGGACAAACAAACAAACAAAAACAAATACCAGACATTGTGACAACAGAGGAGTGGCATGCCACAAATAAAGAGCAGGAAAGTCAATTAGAATATCCTATTTGGTAGCTCAGTTGGTTGAGCATCCAAATCTAGATTTTAGCTCAGGTCATGATACCTCAGGTCATGGGATCAAGCCCCATGTTGGACTCTGTGGTGAGCTTGGAGCCTGCTTAAGATCCTCTCTCTCTCTCTCTCTCTCTCTCTCTCTCTCTCTCTCAAAATAAAAAACTAAAAAAAAAAAAAAAAAAAAAGAATATGTCATTTGGTCTATGAAGAGTTACTTCTGATGCCTGCAGCAGAACATGAACATTCTAGAGAATCTAGAAACTCCCCATATATCCCACTTTCTAGGTAAAGATTCACTTTTTTACTTACTAGAACTGGAGATAATAACTTTTAACAATCAGAAAAAAATTTAGAGTTTGTATTTTAGGGTAATGTTTGAAGCTATAACAAAACTTGAATATTTGGTGACAACACAACAGAAATTTCTTACTCAGATAAATTTCAGTGCAGATTTTCCTGAAGACTTTCCATTGCAAGAAGATTCATGAGCCCAGATTGCTTTCACCCTGTAGCTCCAGTATTTCCTATGGTCTTGGAATCTACTACAATCAACATTAAGCAAGGGAAAGACAGTGAAGACATCACTGGACCTTAAGATTCAGAAATTTTCATATATCACTGCTTTTACATTTCACTGGTGAAACATAGTCACTTAGTCTTTCCAGAATGAGAGGGAAGCCAGGGAGTAGGTCCTAGCTGGATATCTAGTGGCCCTGTCTTGTCATTCAAAGAATACAGTAATACTTCACCACTGTTCTGATAGATTCAGTGTTCCTCTCCTGACTATGTTAAGCAGCAAGTTTTCTTCTGACCCCAAAATTGTGGAATGAATTTTATCCAAAATTATTATAGGTATTTCAGACAGTTCTAAGATGGTCTGTTTTTTAAGCGATATCCTTTTAGTAAATCAGTATTCAGTGGCTTCTAAATGGCCAGAGATCATCCATAATTTTCTGCATTTCTCAGCAGATTTAGGGAGAAAATATCTTGCAGAAGTTTCCCAGATATATTTGATTGATACCATTGCTATAGTCAAATGAACATGTTAGTGACAACAACTCATTATTTCAAGGCCAACATGGGGCTGGTTCCTCAAATCTTTTGTTTGTTTCTGTTTTTAGATGTGCAGATCCCAGATTACATCTGCTATCTAGAACTCAGGAAGAAAGTTCCTAAAGTGGGTATGCAGATTAGGTCTCCACCCACCCTCATTACACTGTGCTGAACTGGTCACCCTTCTTATTGCCAGAAGTAAACCTAATACTCTAGTTCTGTCCAAAGTCACCCTCTTAGAGCCCTTTTTTTCTCTCTTCTCCTGCAAGGCTAATAAGTCAAGTTTCATAAAGCATTTAGGTGCCTATTGACTTTTTACGACTTTTGTTTTCTTTAGGATTAAGGTTGATTCTCATAATTGCTTTTAGCAATTGAAATTGTTTGTATTTCCCTCATTCTTGTGGCTGGAATTTTGTCTTCCAATGTGATCTAAGAAAGGAATAAAAAGGTAGGACATAATTCATTCAAAGATAAAATGTAAGGGAAATATACATCAGAAATAAAACCCAAAAATAAGAAAAAGATGAAAAAGGTTCTTTTGTGAGCAGCATTCAATAGCAGGACACATGTACACTATCTTTTACACATTGAATCATATTAATTTTCAGGCAAAACAAATGGGTATTTACATTAAACACATTCTGAATGCATTCAAGTAAGAGTCAAATGATAAGAGTATTAAGATAATTGATGTTTAGTCCCTGAGGGAATACAGATAAAAGAGTGTATTTCTGATGCTTCAACCTCTGTGCTAACTCTTCTTCACAATAAAAACATTCTCAGAAAGTTTCAGTCAGATAAAGAAGGAAATAAATGTACAAATTTGTATTGAAAAATTGATGATCTTTGATCTATGATCTTTGATCATATCTATGATATGCCCCATAGATTCAACCTCAACTTTTATGAACAATGGGTCTACCTGTTACTATTCTGATGATGAAACCTTGGGAAAGTAAGCAACCTCTAAGATCCAGAGATTTTTATTTCATCGGGACTGAGTAGTTATAGGTTTTTAATTTTTTTACTATATGACATAATTTACATAAAATTCTTAATAAGTGTGCATAATACTAGGTACTAAATATATATGAATTTCTGTCTTATGGTTTCTAGTTCCAAGATGAATGTATCTATGAAATGATATTTTGTAAAAGCAGGTAATTAATATTGCCAATGATTAAGGTTGCATGTTGCAATAAATAGTTCTAAATCATATATTATTTTGTCAGAAAGCATGTTTGCTCAGCCTTTCACTTTCCTTGTGAAAGAAGCTAGCAATACAATTTCGAGAATTATAAATACACCATAACATGATAATCAGTAGATCAATTCCACAATCAGTAGGTCTTATCCGTCTTCACATTAAAATTCCTGGAAAGCTGTTATAACCTACCAATCCCTGGATTCTGAAATCCTCAAATGCCCAAACTCTGATTTAATTTTTCTTTGATGAGGCCAGAACACCAATATTTTTAAAAGCTCCCTTGATGATTAATATGCAGCCAGGTTTGAGCATCATGTAATCAAAAGATTCATTGGGAACATTAATTATGCCTAAATGAGGTGTTTACATTTATGGTCTATACACTTTCTTGTTACAATTTATTCCTCTATCCATAACAATTGGATTCTACTTTTTTATTCTTGTGAGCTCCAGACTTCTACATCCCTCTGCCTTCTGGACGGCTTCAATTGTATATTCTGCAGGAACTGAATCCTCAAAACACCACAAAACAAATTTATTACCTTTGTTTTAAATCTTCTCCTTCTCCTCTATTGTGTGTTTCAATGAATGGCACTGTAATCCATTCATTCTTTTAAGCCAAAAGCAAGAGCATCAGCCTTACTGCCTTGCTTGTCTTCTTCCTTCACATACAATCTCACACACCAAAAGGCTGATCACTCCTCTCTTTTATACATCTCCTGTATCTATCCATGTCTTTTCATACTCAGAGCCATTACCCCAGGACCATAATACTATCTTCTCTGAACTATTCTTAAAGCTTCATCATTGGTCTCCTTAATTTCAGTCTTGTCCATCATCAATCCAAATTCTATTCTAAGTCATCAAAATAACATATGATCACATCACTGCCCAACCTAAAATGTTAGTGTGGCCTCTGATGCCCTTCATGATTGCCCCTGCTTGCCTCTTAGGTCTCATTTCTCTTCACACTGTACATTCCAGTCACACTAGCCTTCATTTCATTTTTTTGAATGTTCTCACTTATCTCTTTGAATATGCTATCATTGCTCTTCAAGTCATAGTTTGCTAATTCCTCTCCCTTCCACTCCTCACTCATACTTTCATGACACTTCCTCCAGGCAGCCTTTTTTAACACTCAAATCTGGATGACATTTTTTCTTAGGGGTTCTTATGGCACAAGACTTTCCTCTTTAAAATATTTACAACATTGCGTTTAATTCTCTATCTGCTTACTTATTTGTTTAAAAATATGAAAGCTCTCTGATGAAGTATAACTGCTTTGTTCCTAGCTATGTCTCCAGTGATTTTCCCAGTGCCTCAGAAGTAGTAATCACCCAGTAAATACTTGATGAATTAAGGGGCAGAAGCAAATACATTGATCGTAAGAATGAAAGAAGACACCTTATCATGAAGCAGGTCTGAGTATTTTCACTTGCAGGTAGGGATTAGTGGGAGGCAAAAGAAGATAAAAGAAGCTCGATGCCACTGTCTTCAATTTTGTTCTAAAAGTATGGTTATATTTATCTACTGAAAATATGGTTATGATTATGGAGTAATCATTATGTTTACTCCAGTGTTATGGAAGAACACTGAAAAGTGTTCTTCCAGCTATTCCCAGAGTTTTAGAATGGGGAGGAAAGTTACCAAAGGCAAGGAAAAAGATCTTCAAAGTGAATGAAAAGATAATCAAAATCATGGATTTGTAAAGGGGTAGGTCTGCATTACTTGGGGACATTTGTGAGTGTTCTTGGACTCACGTATAAGAAAGGACACAACAAATTATGGGCTTTCTATGGAGCTTACTTGGAAGGTTGTGGTAGGAGTCCAGAACTTCCAAAAGGGCCACATGGTTTGTAGAATGTAGAAATCACCCTGCAGGTCTGGCCCCAGACTTGAAGATTTGAAAACTTAATTTGGGTTTAGGACAGGTGTGTGTTTTGTCCAAGGTTATGGGTGTAGTAAATAGTGGGACACTTATTTGTTGATTATTATGCGCAAAATACAGCAGTCCCCCCTTATCTGCAGGAGGTATGTTCCAAAAGCCCCAACAGATGCCTGAAACTGTAGACAGCACCAAGCATTATATATACTATGTTTTTTCCCCATACATACCTATGATAAAGTTTAATCAATAAATGAGGCATAGTAGGAGATTGACAATAACTAATAAGAAAATAGAACACATAATATACAGTAATAAAAGTTATATGAACATGATCTCTCTTTTTCAAAATCTTATTGTACTGAACTCACTCTTGTGATAATGTGAGATGTTAAGATGCTTACAGGATCAGATGAAGTCAGGTGATGATGTAGGTATTGGGACATAATGTTAGGCAACCACTGACCTTCTGATAATATGTCAGAATGGGGGGAATCACCTGCTTCTGGACCATGGCTGACTGTGGGTGACTGAAACTGCGGAAAGCAAAACTATAGATAAGGGGTGGACCGACATACAGTTAACTAAAGAGAATCCTTCCCAATGTCATAACCTCACAGTTTTCTTTTTAGCTTCATGAAAAGTAGAACACACACATAACTTTACCTCAAAGGAAATTGTTCATAAGATAAAGCAACTAGTCTACCTAAATGACACTTTTTATATTTTCCTGAGGAGACAAAGATTCACTTTAATGTATATTTATTGGTCTCAGAGTAACAACTTCTTCAGTGTAGAAACGTTTATTGTGAAAACGTCACCACCATAAAATGTATCATGTTTTATTTTAGCAGATTAGAAATGGCTCTATGAGTCATGGGGCAATATTGGTGAAGAGGGAGAAAACTGTGGCAGCAAATGTGTGGCGTGGTTGAAGGCACAAAGAGGATCCATGTTGTAATACAGAATATTAAAGAGAATTCCACAGAATAAGAAGCAGTATGTTGATTACAAAACATTTTAGCCTAAATATCTATCAGGCCCTGAAAAAAAAAACCCTGCATATCTCTGATGCAATCTGTTTTTTAGTCTCATGATGAACCTTAACAATAAGAGCACAAGAAAACAATAAAACATTGACCTAGTGTAAGTACAAAACAATTTGGGGTTAAAAATGAAACATGTCAAAAATCATATTTTGAGTGATAAAGAATGCTGTATACTTTTTTTCAAAAAAAACATTACAAGACAGTGGATTTTTAAATTACAACATTAAAAATGCTTTTTGACATTGAATTCATTGAAGTATACAACCATAACTATATCCACAACTGAGAAATTGTGTTCAGAAATCCATAAACATCTCATGCATGATGTCCACTTAATTTCTTTTTATTATTATTATTATTATTATTAATATTATTATTACTTATTTAGAGAGAGAGATTCTGAAGCAGGCTCCACACTCAGTGCAGAGCCAGATGCAGGGCTCGATCCCAAAACTCTGGGATCATGACCGGGGCCAAAATCACGAGTTGGATGCTCAACTGTGAGCCACCCAGGCACTCCCATTTAATTTCTTTTTAAAAAATAAGGGTTTCTCTTCATTTTTTTTTTAATTTTTAAAAATCTTTACTTATTTTTGAGAGAGAAAGAGAGACAGTGCAAGCAGCTGAGGAAGAGAGAGAGAGAGGGAGACACTGAATCCAAAGGAGGCTCCAGGCTCTGAGCTATCAGCACAGAGCCAGATGCTGGGCTTGAACTCATGAACTGCAAGGTAATGACTTGAGTCAAAGTTGGATGCTCGACCCACTGAACTACCCAGGCACCCCTTGAAAAATAAGGGTTTCTCTTTAAAAACAATAATAGTGTACCTGTTTAAGCTTCTACTTGAAATCTCAATGCAGTGTCACTAAAGTACAGCCTTTTATCTTATTTCATAAATGTAGGCACACTGCATCTTGTCTCCACAGGTAGTGAATGCCTAAGAAGTCAATTTTTTTCCTAAGACTGAAATACTTTACTAAAAGATGGTAGAAAGCCATATGCAGGTAAATATTCCAAGGAAATAATACTCCCAATTATCTTAAATGGGAATGCATAAGCATGTGTCCATAAATTAACACACTTAAGAAAAAAAGAACACTTTGGCATCATCTTTATTGCTTGTTACATACTGAATGTTTGTGTCCCTCCAGAATTCACAATTGAAACTTCACCCCCAGTGTGATGGCATTTGGACATGGGGCCTTTAGTAGATAATTAGACCATGAGGGTGGAGCCCTCATGAATGTGATTAGCCCTTACAAAGAAGATCCCAGACAACTCCCTCCCCTTCTGCTATGTGAGGCAATAGTGAAAGAGGACAGTTTAGGGGCACTGGGGTGGCTCAGTAGGTTAAGCATCCAACTCTTGATTTAGGCTCAGCTCATGGTCTCATACTTTGTGAGTTCAAGCCCTGCATCAGGCTCCAAGCACTGACAGTGCAGAGCCTGCTGGGATTCTCTCTCTCAATCTCTCTCTCTCTCTCTCTTCCCCTCCTGTGCACTCCTTCTCTCTGTCTCTGTCTCTGTCTCTAAATAAATACATACATACACTTAAAAAAAAAGAGGACAACCTTTAATCATGAAGTGGGTCTCATTAGATGACAAATCTACCAGCACATTTGTCTTAGACTCCCCAACCTCCAGAACTGTGAGAAATACATTTATATTGTTTATAAGTCACCAATTTATGTTATTATTTTTTTTTTAGTCAAACAGACTAAGTCATAACTATACAGGAAAATTAAAATCACAACAAATAGATGAGAAATATGAAAACTATTCTTGCTTGCTTGTTAAGAAGACAAGCGAGTGTTTATCCATGTACTTGAAAATAAGGCTATAGACTAGATGTAAGGCAGGTGTAAGATTTGGTGTTTGGAAGAAATCCTAGTAGTTGGAAGTGATAAAAACATGCACTGAAAAATCATCCATACTGGGTAAACCTCACTTCCTAATATTAAAGAAAACAGCAAGTTATTATCTCTGAGCCTCAACTTTTTCATCTTTAAGATGGGGATAATAATCTCTGCATTCCTGGATTCACTGAAGGAATTAATACAACAGTATACATAAAGTCTGATGAGTTATAGCAACACAGCAGGTATGTAACAAATGTTAAATGATCTGCTAACTCACACCTAGAGTAAGAATTTGGTCTATAATCTTCAATATTATACAACATATAAAAGAGAAATTAACTTTTCTGTAAAATTTTATTGAACTTTAAAAATGCCATTTGAAGCATCATTCAATATACTTGAATTTACATATACTTCATTATTTTTTAAATGCCCTTTCTGACAAATGAGGTACATTTGTCATATAAAGATGAGGGAGAAAACAAAAGACCAATTTTTTTTATTTGAAAAGATTACAGTATGGGGTACCTGGACAGCTCAGTTGGTTAAGCTTCCAACTATTGATTTCAGCTCAAGTCATGATGTCATGGTTCGTGAGTTTGAGCCCTGAGGCGGGCTCTGTGCTGACAGTGTGGAGCCTGCTTGGGATTCTCTCTCTCTCAAAATAAATAAATAAACATAAAAAAAAGGTACAGTATGACCAAGAAGGCCTGAGAGGTGAGGATAATTATAGAATAGCATATCAAGAAATAAAAGATGGTTAGAGTGATAAAATTTAATTCATAAGTATGATGGAGTCACTGATATTGGATGAATGGAGGAGGGATTTTGAACTCTGAGTTCCTGATCTGGGAATTTCAAGGAGATGTTGAGATTTGAGATGGGAAAAAATAAAATACTTAAAATGCTAAATATGCTTTTCAACAAAAAACCAATCAAAAGAAATTACAGTGATATGTTGATAATAATAAGTAGCAGCAGAATTAGAACTAATATTTATTGACTGCATTCAATGATCCTGAAGCTACACTGGCATGAACTATGACTTCTCTCACTTAACCCTCATAATATCTAATGTTGCTAATATCTCCCCATTATAGAGAGGAGGAAGTCTAGAACTACAATAGATAGGATGTATAACTTGCCTAGAATAACAAATCTAGTAAATTAACATGCCTAGATTTTAAGCCAGATTCTTCTAAGCAATAATCATTATAAACTAAACACAATAATGTGGAAGTAATGACGTATTATATATATTAGCACCATATCAAAAATATTCAAGCCTTACTTAGTCTTTAATCCCATCTTATCTAATTAATGTTTGCATGTTAAAAAAATAAATTTACACATAAACTGAGAAATGAGACTTCTTTACACAGATACACAGGCAAATGGATAGACGTTTCTATGTACCCATGCATGCAAGCACACGCACAAAAAGCAGCATTCAGATTATGACAACTTACTTTAGAGAGTGTTGACTATTAGAAAGGAACAGCAGTGTAATTAATCCAACATATCCACTAATCACACTATCATTTATGCCTGACTTTGAAAATGTGTTTTTTATTCTCAGTTTGAAAGAATAGGCACAATTACAATAGATTCTTAGCAAAGACCAAACAAAAGAAAGGAATTTCAAGGTGATTCATCAAATAAAAAAATTCTGAGCTGCCCCAATACCCTGATCTCCCTCCCTCATGTCTGGCACTGAAGCATCTTTTAAAATTATACACTGTGAATTGGCTTTTGCAATTTTCTCTTTTAGCAATTCCTCAATCTCTTTCATTCACAACAGGATTGAGAGGAAAGACGTTTTGACTTAAGACAGAGCTCCCCAATACTGTGAGAGCTACAGTTGCAGGACAGTTGCATTGCAGGACAATGCAAGTAACTCATATCACCTAGTAGAAAATCCATTCAATGACAAGAGGTACAGGATTGTCTTTTCTCTCTTCCTGCCCTCATTACTTGCTGTTATTGTGAGCAGGAAACCCTACAAAAAGAGGTGATGACAAATACACGTTGGGGCTGTGGTCTTATTGTACCCATAAATACTTTCCACCATTTAATTAGACTAGAGATGTGTGTAACCTACATGGCTGAGCTCTCTTGGGTTTTGTCAGGTGAAGACAAATGTCTTTGTATTTTAATCTTTTCTCATTGAAGTCTATTGGACATATTTTCAAAGGAAATTTAATAATCTTACACTATTTAGAACTACTTTATTTTAGGATATCTCATCTTTTTTCATTTATCTGATTTCCATTTCCAGTAGAACTGGTCATAGTAATTTCATTTGGAATCAATTCCTCAGTCTGATTATGATTCTGTAGGTGTTATATAGTAACTTAATAATAGTTCTTAGGCAGTTAAGTCACTAGAGCTAATTTATAGTGGAAATGCATATGGAATACTATATTACTGCTCCACCGTATTTCAAAGGAATTCATTATGATTAATATTATTACAATAGCAATTGGAGGAAGTAATAATGATTTGCCACAAGTTATAAGGACTCATTGAATAGTTTTAATCTTACTATATTTAAACATTGAACTGCAAGTAAATTCAGCAATACTCAGTAATGAGATTTGGGACTCATAATAATGCTATTAATCATAACTAGATTTTATACATTTTATGGTAAAGAATACATGATATTTGGTGGATTTGATTTAAAATATTTTACTGATTTTGAATTAAGCTATCTGTGTGAAATTTGAAACCTGTGGTGATTAAGTCTTTATGAGAACCATATTTGTCCTACATGATTGATGGATTTAATTATCTGTAGTGAATATTCCATATTTACACTCAAATCCAACCATTTCATACAATTAAGAGAAATAGAGTGATTTGGAGAAAAATAAACAGTGCTTTAGCTAATAAAAATATACTAACAACCACTTCTCTATACCTTAGCCATCCTCAGCTATTGGAGGCAACATTGAACCTGGGGCAATTTTAAAAAATGAGTCCGGAGGGTGCCTGGGTGGCTCATCTGGTTGAGTGTCCAGCTCTTGATTTCAGCTCAGGTCATGATCTTGCAGCTTGTGAGATTGATCCCTACATCAGGCTCTGTGCTGATGGTGTGGAACCTGCTTGGGATTCTCTCTCCCCCTCTTTCTCTGCCCCTCCCCTGATCTCGCTTGCTCTCTTTCTCTCAAAATAAATAAACGAACATGAAAAATTTTTTAAAAAATGAACTCAAGTAAATGAACATGTAAGTTTCTGGCTCTGTGTTAAACACTTGGGATGCAATATAAAGAGGCCAGGCTGCTCACTCTAATGGATTCCCAATAAAGTAGATGCAAAGCCATATAAAACTAAATATAATACAATGGAAAACCTGCTCTATGAGGGGTTAGGACAAAGTAACCCAAGGAAAGAACAATTATTTCTGCTTGAGTAGTTCACAGAACACTTCATAGAAGATATAACATTTTCAGCCAGACTTGATGGATGAAAGGAATTTCAGCTATTGGGGGTGGCATGGAAAACGTGCCAAAAATATTAGCAGAGAAGTGGTGATGCTCAGTGACCACAGGATGAGAAAAGATCTCAGACTCTCCCCTTATATGCAGTCTTTGTGTTTCAGTTGACCTATCTGTAAAATGCGTTACTTCCCTGTTATTATGATAATTTATATCTAACAGAATTATCACCAATGAACACAGTGAAATAGTTGAAACCACCTTGTGATGTTGTAAACATGCCATTTATTTTGATATCAAATACTTAGGATGATAGTATTAGAAAAATGTAGAGAAATGAAATAACTTTTAACAGAAGTTAGGTAAGCAGCATTATCATTGACTGGTCAAGATCATAGATTAAATCCCATTATAGCGAAAATTAAGAGTCACAGGAAAAGTATGTAGGAAAAATAAGAGATAAGACAGGAAAAAATGTAAAATTACTAGACAGTAAGAAGTCAGCAGTAAGAGGCACAAGCTTGACAAGAATGAGTGAGGGTAGGGCTGTGGTACAAGCGAAGAGAAGTGGATCCTCAAATGATGAAAAGAGTAGTCACAATGGTGATCCATGCAGAAAGAGTTAAATAAGCCCTCCCAGATATCTGAACATGTCTATGAGAGCACAGTAATCCTTAAACAGCTTTGCCAAGAAAAAAGTAAGAGCAACTTACAGTTCCAAAGAATAGTCTAGAAGCATATCACGAAAGGTCACCTGAAAGGCCTCTATGGTATCATCACATTTCAGCTCATGTATACCTAAAAGCATATCCACCAAGGCACTTTAGGTATTGGGATGGAATCAGTGACAAATGCAATATAACCTCACACTTAAGCAGCTCAATTTAACCAAGCATATGGCAGAAAATCATCCCCGCTTACACTTCCAAACTCCATCCAATGCAAAGTAAAGGAGTTATTTTTAAAAATTCTATTAACCTTCAAAACTGAGAACATGAATATTGTACCTGAATTGAAAAGGTTAGGAAAAAAAGTGAATCCTTTGGTAGATTAAGGCAATATGGACTCATTTGCTTGATATAATATCACTTGGATCAAAACAGATTGCTGTCCAAACTTTCAGATAATAGGTTTTACAATAGTTAAACAAATGAACAACAACAACAACAACAAGAAACCCACTTCACTCTGTATATAGTTCAATTTGTGTCCCCAAAGAGCCTTTTTAATGTAAAAAAAATGGGAAGTATTGAGCTCTGACCCAATTATTAAAAAATTTAAATTAATAGCAGTTGCTATTCAATGTGCTTTCAAGAAGGGGCTCTGCCATATTTAGATTTTAACTACTTAAGCTCAGGAACTTTGTTTTGCTATTCTTTTGTTCACTGCCAATAAATGGTGCTGTTTGAATAAATAGAAAAGTAGACATAACATTATGAGAATAATTATACATGAAAAAGTAACCTTCAGAATACATATGTAACTATTTCAAAGAAATAAATTTCTGAATATTATTCTCTCCTTTCAAAAGTGCTAACAAAACTCTTTCTATTCCAGTATTCCCAAGTTTGACCATAAATGCTGCCTGGCAATCAGTTGTCCTAGTATTGAAGCAAATATAAGACAAGCTAATGATTTTAAATGTGCCAATGTTGCAGTCTCTCATAAAATATACCTTTGGTGATAAAATAACATGATTTTTCTATATCACTGAAAGCTATAGAACATTAATTTATTGCTTCCAGAGTTTATGTTTATGTTTGAATGAAAAATGACAAATATTCCCTAACTGGTGGAGTCATATATTTGTATCTTGACTAATATATTCAGAATGTACTTCAGTTCTGCTCTCTCTGAATAATTATAAAGCTTATCATAAGGACAAGCAATAAAAGTCTACTGCAAATATACGATTTAGATTATTTAATAATAATGTCCTCTGCATTGTTAATGGTTTATTGATTGGGAATTAACAAATGCTACCTGGAAGTACATTAGTCTATTTGAATGGAAGCAATTCAGACGCAAGCAATTACTAGGGTTAGCATACTTAGTGGCATATTCTCTTGCCTTCCTGGAAAGAGCTTTGTTATCACCATTAATACATAGTGTAATTGAGTTATTCAGAGGCTGTTTTGCCCGATATCTAAATGTACATCATTAATGAAGCTGAAATGAAGTTGAGTTTCCCAGACTTGAACAATGAGGTTTTCCTGACAATGTCTCTCCAAATAGACCAGATAGATGTATTCACGTGCAGTCTTTTCTATTTGATTTCAACACTTTGGAGGAGGAATACATCAGTGTAACTTCAGAATAGATCTGCATATTAGCATTTTTCTATATTAGGGAAAAAATAAAATATAATAAGTGTGCCACATGTAATTTAATGATGATTTCATCACTAGAGGATTCACACAAGAGTCAACAGACACATCAGCTATTCTTTGAATAACAGCTGGAAAAAAACTTACTAAGTGAAAATGCACACAAATAATTCTTTTTTACTTGTTCCAAATTTTAAAAGTAGTCTTACAAACATCATGAGATAAGAAAACTGGAGTGGAGTGACAGATGTTAATTAGACTTATTATGGTGATCGTTTCACCATATGTACAAATATCAAATCGTTATGTTGTAAACCTGAAACTAATATAATGTTATGTGTCAATTATACCTTGCTAATAAATAAATACATAAATAAAAAAATCAATCAATCAATCTGGAGTGATTAACCACTGTGATTCTGCTGATCAACATTATAAGTATAATGATTACGAGAGTGAAGTTGATTTGAGTCTTCTGCTAAGAGTGGCCTCTTTTCCATTTTTTTCTTAAAAAATAAGACCTCTGACTTTACCCACAAGCACAGTTTCTTTTCAACACTACTTTCTATGATGAGAAGGTATTTCCTCAGTTAATTAAGGGAAATGGGCCATTGGACTACATCTTCTTTATATCCCAAATAATATTTTCTGGGCTTTTCTCTCACAGCAGGAGAGGCATAATTTAAAAATGTCAAGATAAGAAATATTGTTTACTTTATAAAATAACAAGAAAATATATTAGCTTTAATGGAGATTGTATTCAACTTTTATTTTTTTATTTTTTTTCACGTTTTATTTATTTTTGAGACAGGGAGAGACAGAGCATGAACAGGGGAGGGTCAGAGAGAGGGAGACACAGAATCTGAAACAGGCTCCAGGCTCTGAGCTGTCAGCACAGAGCCAAACGCGGGGCTCGAACTCACGGACCTTGAGATCATGACCTGAGCCGAAGTCAGCCACTTAACCGGCTGAGCCACCCAGGCGCCCCTATATTCAACTTTTAAATCTAACTTTAAAACTTTCAAAAAGATTCTTTATTTTCAATTCCATAATGTACCCTTCAATCTAGGGCAAATTTGGATTACCATATTTGGCTTCCATTTCCTGAAAGTTTTAAACTGATTTAATAGTATTTCAGGGTCCACCACTGGAAAGTGAATTCATGGAGAAAATGACTATCAATTCAATCTGGTTCCTATTAACAGGATGTGAAGTCTTGACTATGAGAAGTAATAATCCACGTTTCTCATAATGGCACACAGTCATATCGTTTTCAAAACATAGATGCTTATGATATGAATTTCCTAATTCAGCCAGTTAGATCGGTTTTCCCTCAAGAAGATATATATTTGATTTTAATTGGGCTCATGTCTTCTGTTGTCACAGGTTCCAATTTTAGCTATTCTCAGCTGTAAGCCTTAAGCATGTCTGAGACAATAAGATCAGCTTTAACCCTTGATAAGACTCACAAAGTAGCAAAGTTTTTACTCTTATAAGTACAAAATTCCATGGGATGAAAGATTTCTCCACCCTTTCCCTTAATATGACATCAAATATTTACAGAGAAACTAACCTTATGCACCCAGTGCTGAGGCAGAGGACCTGTGCCATAACCATAATGCCAAATTTCACGTGACAATCTCTTCCCAAGAATGCAGAATGCAAACCAGAAAAAAAAAAGAATTGTTACAGAATCTCTTGATTGGTATAAGTTTCAAGGCTGACTCTGTGCCTCTTTGGTATTGTGTGTTGATAGATTTTCCAACACAAAGGTGGACAACTGAGCCTTATAATCATCTGACAGGATAAACCTCATAATGGATCAGCCCCTACCCAGAGGAAGAAATCATATAATGAGAAACTGAATGTTTGAACTAGAACATTTTATCCTTCTACCTCGGCCAGTTTCGTAGTTGTTTAAATATTAAGTACCATGAGAAAGTACACTTAGCATCCATTTCCATGCAAGATTCAATGAGGCTCTGTAGGCTCCCCTTCACCCCCATCCCAGCCTCCAGAACGCATGAACTGCACCTATGTTCTTTGTTTTATTTGAACTAAGCAAACAGACTTGGATAGCTTTCATGTTTCACTGATTCTAAGATAAAACTCTGTAGTATGAACTGATACTACACCTAGAACAAAATTACCCTAGACCAGGGTTTGGTAAGATTTTTCTGTGAAGGGCCAGATAGTAAATATCTTAGGTTTTGCCGGCCAGATGGTCTCTCTTGAAACTACTTAACTCTGCTATTGTAGCATTGAAGCGGCCATCAGCAATAAGTAAATGAAAGGGCATGGCTATGTTCCAATAAAAAAATTATATACAAAAACAGACGGTGAGCTAGATTTGGCCTGCAGGACATAGTTTTCTGACTGAGACATAAACTGAAACCTCAAAGGCCTGATGTTATTTTCTTGATTGGCTAATGGGATCTGAGGAAATCTAACCACTCAACCAGCTGTTATACTCCCCTTTTGCTTTTCCTTTCTGGGATGCACAACTCAAAACTTGAGTCTGTGAGGGTTTCAGGATGTCTTTCTTACCAAATCTGTATAGTTGTCAGCTTTTAACTAAACCAAAGCTTTTGGATCAGAAAGTTAACATCCACAGAGCAGGGGGAGATAGCAGTGTGAGAAGATTCCACTCAGGTGGAGAACCTGAAGACAGAGCTAAGGATTCAGTTAAAAAATAAGTACTATTGAGTAATTTTGGTCAGTGGTTCTGAAGCCTTAGCAAGCATAACAATTTCCTGAGATGTGGCTAAAACTGTAGTCATCATACTTTCATTCTCCAGATATTGCAATTCAGTATGTAAAAAACCCTGAACTTTTACCTAGTCACCCAGGTATTTTGGGTATAAATAACCCACAGGTTATGCTTTGGGATTTATCATCTAGTCACCAAAACTGACCAAATAGGTAGAAACTCTGCAAGAATGTACACCACATGCTTTGGAACCATGCAAAGATTCTAAGTTCTTAAGGATTATCCTGTCATGAAAGAGAGATAAAGGTGGATATTTCCATTCATAAGGGCTAATTACAAATAAGCCATACCTTAGTGAGGGAGGTTTTACACTGCCTCAGATATCCTAGAAAATAAAGACTGGCAAGTGATTTGGAGAGTGTAACCTATACATTCACTTCCTTTATCCTCCCTTTTACTGAATCCTGGAGGGGAAGTATCAGTATGCTAGCTTCTGGTAAACATGACTAAAGCCTGAGGCAAAGAAAAGTACACAACCCATGCTTTCCAGTTGCTGAGCAGAATTGCTGAAGGTGTGTTCTAAGGAACAGTAGTCCTATAGGGTATTAACAGGTGTTAAATGAAAGAAGAATTATATGGGTAGGTGGGAAGGTAGACTATGCAGATTTTTTAACTGTGAAATCTCATCTATCCACTGCCCCAGCAAGTATCTTGCTGGACTAGTTTTCAAGGCTTGTTGCTAGGAAAATGATCTTGTAGAGGGTGAAGAGCCCCAGGTGGACCGTCCTTGGCGCTCAAAGAAACTTGGAGATAGTGATCACACTGTTAGTGGTTCCCCAAGTACCTCTTCTCTAGAATATTGAACTGATGTTGATTACATTAGACACCATGAACATCACACATCTAAGTCTAGAGTGTCCCTTTCATTAATTATGATTTGTTTCCTGGTGCTAAAATTTGAAATTTCAAATATTCCCCTAATTTTCACCCAATGTATTCTATTAAAGTACTCTTTAAGATACTCTTGGCAAGTTCTCAAATTTTAAAATTATGTGTTGGTCACAATATGAAATTAAAAATAAATGCCATAGTGCAGATACATGCAATTTGAATACAGGGATCTATATTCATATGTATGAATATAGGAAATAAATATAGGAAATTCCCATAGATATGGGAAAAGAAAACTTCACATCAAGTGGGAAATAAGGCTGCTATTTAAGATCTAATAACACAAATACCAAAACATTGCTGGTAAAAGGAGAAGATAGAAGATGCAAGAGATAATCATGCACCTCTTAAAAATAAGTTTAGTTCTTTAAAACTGCACATAAGCTAGGAAGAACTAAGCTGCATTCTTTAATTTGAATAGGTAAGAGATGGAGGAGATAGTAGCATATGAAACAGATAAAGCATATACCTACTGGAAAAAAGTAAACAATATGCATGAACGACATACACAATAAGCTGTCCTAAGTATGTGATGCTGTCTACACAGAATTTAAAGACAGTATCTGATACAGCTCTTCCTTTATCTTGGTAGCCTGTGGAGTATGACTATAATGGTAAGGTGCAGTGGTATAAAAAAAGGTATTTATGTGGGGGGTCCACAACCAGGGAAGGAATACTATTTTATGACTTAAACTGTATTTTTTTAAAGTTTATTTATTTATTTTGAGAGACAGAGCATACACATGGAAGGGGCAGGGACAGAGGCAGAGAGAATCTCAAGCAGGCTCTGCACTGTCATTGTAGAGCCTGTCGTGGGTCTTGATCCCACAAACCATGACATCATGTCCTGAGTAGAAATCAAGAGTCTGATGCTTAACTGACTGAGCTGCCCAGGTGCCTGGTGACTGCAGTTGTTTTAAATGCTAGTGCATGGTGATTTAAAAAGGCAAACTTTTTTATTATTATTTTAAAAATCTCCACAGAGAATGCATCCCATTATTGCCTGCACTTGTCCGGGGGAAGACCACTTCCATTGTTATCACCTTCAGAGCCACTGGTTTACTGTTTATTAGAAATGAAAATATGGCCAAACAGAAAATGAGCTATTGGAAATTGCCTGATGCCACACTGACTTCCCTCGATGACAAGCAACAAGAACACGAAAATCAAGTTATCTCACTAGGACTGCCCACACCACAGCCTCTTTTCCATCCTCCTGATTCCCAGAGAGTAAGAAATGAATACAATTCTAACATATTCAAAGAAGGAATAATTTTATCATATTGAAAAAAATTATAGAAGATTTTTGTTTTTTTTAATGTTTTTATTTATTTTTGACAGAGAGAGAGAGACAGAGCATGAGTGTGGGAGGGGCAGAGAGAGAGGGAGACAGAATCTGAAGCAGGCTCCAGGCTCTGAGCTGTCAGCACAGAGCCCGATGCGGGCCTAGAACTCCTGAGCCATGAGATTATGACCTGAGCTGAAGTCTGATGCTTTACTGACAGAGCCACCCAGGTGCCCCTAGAAGATTTTCCATATTATGAATAAATGTTCCAAATATATTGGTTAGGCAAAACAATGTTGAAAATAGAGAATTTACAGTATGATCATCAATTTATTAAAAAATACAAATTGGTGACCATATTATAAAGTTCTTCATTATGTATAAAATGCTACATATAGTATTTAATATACAGTATTATATATTATATATGCATGTTTGTATAGAAAACATGAATAGTGGGATTACATGAGATTTTTATTTTTCTATTTTACGATTTTCTATTTTTGAACTTTATAAGAATAAACATTATTATTATTGGAAATAGTTGAAATGTTAGAAGTGTAAATTGTTCCATCTAAAAGAACACTAAAGCAATATGGACTTGCACAATATCTTTATTTATGATTTTATCTCAAAAACTATACCATAAAAATATAGCCAGGTATATGTGGTATTTTCATCACAAATGCCCACATTAGTATTAGTATTATCTCTTTTCTCTCTCTTTCTGATACACACACACACACACACACACACACACACACACACACACGCAAACACAGGAATACCAGATATCACTTCCAGGATCACAGTTATTTAACAACAATTTCTTGAGGGTCAAGATACTGTAAAGGTTAAGAGAACTCTAGAACCACATGATATAAGTTTTAAACCTGACTGCAATTCCTGGATGTGTGACTCTCTACAAGATTTTTTTCTTTTAAAATAAAATCTCTGTAAGTTTATAATCAAATCTCTTAAACTGTCCGAACTTACATCATTCTTATGAGGTTTAAATTGAGAAATACATTTAAAGTGCTTAATAGAATGTTTGGCATATTGTAAACAATAAATACACACCATTTTTATTGAATAATGGCGATGCATAATATATGGTGCTAGGACTGTGGGGAAAATAATCGTAATACGACAAGATGATTTATTTTTCCAATGGGATTTTAGAATCAATATTTGTGAAAGATTAGAGAGAATGCAAAATCCTGTTTTCAATTTGCCTATCAGCATCCATGGTGCAAATACATTAAGTCATACATATTTTCATTTTTATATATTATAATGGTAGGATAAAAACATTTCCCCTTTTTGGATGGTATAATATATTGACTTTTCTGATCATCTAACATTATAGGCAGTGGTGTTTATTTTCAGGTGGAATGTGTGAATAAATATTTATTTGATATAATTGGAAATCTTTGGGCAGTAAGAGGAGATACTGCCCAAACGTAAAAGACTTGTCCACATCATCATTTTCGAATCTTGAAATTCCCAATGGCTACAATAAGACTTTGTTGCAATATTACAAGTGAATTTCACAAATATGTTAGCTTGCCAACATTTTTATATATCAAGAAAAGAGAAAAACCTGTAGTTGTAATTCTAGATTTGTTTCTATCAGTGTGAGAAATAAATCAAAGAATGGCTACCTTAAGTGATCTTTCAGAATCTAATTATGTATTTTCCTTTTGAGAGAGCTGTGTAGTTGAGTGGTCATCAGGAAAGAGGCCTTGACCATCTTTGTAGTTTGGGCACTAGGACAGTCTTGTTCTTTCCCAGAGTGGAAAAAGGGGAGGGTGGGATTGGCTGAATTGATGAAACAATGCATTTCTATGTAATTTTGCTCTTCGTTGATGCATCTCTCCTATGTCTTAATGACAGTCACAAAACATTAACAACTATTTGAGGTAAGTAGATCAATATATGTTTTAGAAGACTGGAACATTTCAGATAAAGATTAAAGAGTGGCGAGATAGATGATAGATGATTGATAGATAGATAGATAGATAGATAGATATTCAGTGGCAGCTTGTCCTCTGGGAAGATTAAGATTACATAAATAAAGTTCTACTTTTGCCTCTGCTACATGAAATTCATGAGATCCTATAGATTTTCTTGATTTCTTCCTTTCTAAATAACATTTTAGTTTCCTACTATGGGTAATAGTTTGAACAGTCATCATTATCCTGAAATCTGCTCAAATATCAGAGTTTCAGAGACCAGTTTGAGCTGATTGCAATTAATTTTTAAAACTCTTGGCAATGTAATCATTCTTAAGACTTTCCAGTTCTCCACCACCTCTCAGTAAAGGTTTTTTTTTTGTTTTTTTTTTTCCATCTGGAAATCCTCAAGTGTGAATTAATAGCTCTGAATTACAGAGAAGTAAACAGACTATGCCAAAACATGTTTAAAACCAGAAATAAATATAGGAGTATGGATTAAAATACTTCTTAATGTTTTGCAGTATAGACTTTTAATTAACAATAATAATGACCTGCATTCCACAACAGCTTGAAACAATGAACCATATTAGAAAACCTTGAGGGATATGAAATTGATATTATGTCCCCCTAGAAAGAATTACCTCCAAGTCTTATTGCATTATTATCAAAAGCAGCAATTTTTAGGTGCACCTAAATATTATTTAGTTGGTGAATTATCCCACTACTTAAGTTACATTCTACTGAAATTAAAGAATCAATGTTCCTATAAACACAGTATAATATATCCTATATACAGCACAGTATAATATATTCTTCATATTAATATAAATAACTCCTATTAGTTACCATTTTACTGTTACTTGTTTGTTACTTGAGGTGAGTTGAAAAATAATTAAAGATTTTTAGTTTGTTATTCCAGGAAATGCTGTCAGCTTTTTAAATCCAAAGTGCAATTACTACTATAAAATCTTGACATTTTTAAGTTTGGATACTTAAAGTACTTATTTTATGTGTGAAAGTGTTCTTACTAAATTGACCTTATATTTGTTGAAAAATAACCATGTGAACATTATAAATGTGCTGCCAATGCAGAAATAAACATTAAACATTTGAAGCTATTACCTCCAACAGAAATTCTTCGTTAAATGTAGGAAACGGAAGAAGGAGGAATCTAAAGAAAGGATTTGTTTAATGAGAAAAATGCAATAATTTTACACATTTTTCTCCAAGATTTACAATGATTAAGCTCTCATCCAGTTTGTGCAAAAATAATAAGGAATGTTAGTTTCTCAATTCAGGGACAAAACATCATAAACATGTCTTTTGTAACTAACAGAAATGGATTCTGTATATGAGTAAAAGAGAAAACTTTTGCCTACGTCACTGGTTCCACCTTTGGGTAATTTTGTAAATTTGGGTGATTCACTGGCCCAGCAAGATTGAGTCAGCTGAATGGAAAATCACAGTTTCCAGTTGAAGCTAGTGAACTCTGTGCACAGGCCATCCCATTCTGGTGTGTGAGTCTTCCCTCTTCCCCAGCAGTGCCATTTTGCCAGAGAAAGGTCTCCTTGTCACTTCCAAACAGTCCTTCTCCTAAAATTACTAAAAATAGTTAAAGCAGAACCATGGGAGTGCAGGGTTAGGGAAGAAGAGCCAGATCCCTTTCCTGAAGTTTATTATGTTCTAGGTCCAATACACTTTTCCACTGGATAATAGGAGGATAGGGGCCTTTGTACCCCACTGACCCTCTGTCTGTGAGTTTGCCACAATACAACCGATCTTAAGCCCAGTCCATATTTGTCAGTGTATGTGTGCATGGAAGGTAAGGGGAGTGGTAGTGCCTACATTCCTTGCACATTAGTGTGACGACCAATACAGACATTAAAATCCTTAAGTTGCTATCATGTTAAGAAATAATAAGACCTATATATCCCAATAAAGATTATTTTAGAAGAATAAAAAATGATTTACGATAGATTTGTAGTGTTTTCGTCTCCAATTAACATTCACCTTTTAAAATGTGAAACGTTTTGGGTGCCTGGGTGGCTCAGTGGGTTAAGCATCCAACTTCAGCTCAGGTCATGATCTCATGGTTCTTGAGTCAGAGGCTCGCATCAGGCTCTCTGCTCTCAGCACAGAGCCTGTTTTGGATCCTCTGTCCCCCTCCCTTTCTGCCCCTCCCCAGCTTGGTTCTATCTCAAAATAAATAAATAAACTTAAAAAATGTTTAAAAATAAAATGTGAAACATTTTGCTACTGATTTTCCATAAGTTCTTAAAATGTCCCTGCACTATTTGGAACATGAATGTGTACCTAAGGGACATGGTTATTTGATCACCAGTGGCCAGGATTGGATGCCATCACTAAAAACATCAATACAACATATTTTCTTCATTTCATCTTTAGCCAAAATAGGGAAAGAAGCATCCTGGGTAACCGAAACAGTTGAAAACAGGGACCTACATGAGATGGACTGTATATTGGACCAACACTCTAAGAAACAATTTTATATTAGTGGGATCACTTCAGATTGCTTCAGTTTCTTCATTTCTAAAATGAGGGTTTTTGACCACATAAGGACAAAAGTTTATTTGGGGTCTGAGACTCTGGGTGATACATGATACAAACACATGTGCACCTGATTTTCAACAAATTTTAGCTCAATAATATAATTTTAAACTTTGCTTAAGGCAGTTTAATCTTTGATAAATTCGCAGATATATAAGAATGTGACACACCCTTAGGATAATCATAATGAAATTTTATTTATTTATTTATTTATTTATTTGATGGAAATATGAGTATAGACATTGTGGGAAATGGACCAAATTTATGTAGTAACCGTAAATATTCTGGACCCCTTTCCATAGTACATTGTTCCTAGTAAATTCTATAGATCACATATCTACAAGACAGTTGCTTTTACCCTTGGTATTTTTTTTTTTTTTTTACCCTTGGTATTCTTTACCATAGTTTCTCTCTAAATTCTGTTTTCTCAATCATTTACTTTACTTCATCAATCCTCAAACCTTTGTTAACTCTTAAGGTTGCAAAGGAAAACAACCATAGTTCTTATCTGAACTTGGATTATCTTTGCAATTTGCCCATTTCTTCAATGAAGTCCTTCCAACCTATGGATATAATTTTTTGGTTTTCTGAGATTTCTCTTCTTGATGTAGCTCATATACATTAGAGATAATCACACTATGCTAAATGCATGTATATATGTTGACCCTAAGCCCTATCATTGCCTTATGGAGCTTTACTATAACTTCATTTTACAGATAATTGAATTGAGGCTTAGAGTGGTAAATCATTTGCATAAGGAAGGGCCCACTTAAAAACTGAGAGGTTGAATGTGATGTGGACAATACCACAAATCACTAGTTAGTAATTTGAGAGAAAATAACTAAATGAAAGTATTTGAGAGGATAGTTTTGTAAAAGACAGTTTATACAAGAACAGATATGTACAGAGATTATAATACCTAGTAGTATATATTGTTGGATGAATGAATGGTGGCAGTTATAAATGCTGTACACACATGATCTTGGGTGATCATATTACCTCCCTTCCCCCACCCCTTAATTTTTATTAGTTACTTAACAATATGCTGCCCAGATTAATAAATCAGAGAGAAAAAGAGATATAATAAAAATGTTTAGAATTATGACAATGACTAACAAAACAGTATTTTTCCTTCTAGAAAGAGAAACTGGGTATAAAGCGTTGAACTTGCAAGCTGAAATAACCTTTACTGTTCCCATTTTTTTAACTCATGAATGTATTAACTTTTATATCAAATTAAATGAAATAAGTGTGAACAAACTCATAGTATATTATAGTAATATACTGAAATTTTTGTTGAAATGAATTATTTTTAGTGTAATATTGAATAAAATATTATTACCAGAATAGGCAGAAAATCTAAAAAAACCCTCAAAAGACAATATGATGCAAGAAATGTCAGAATATATTATAAGTTAGCTCATTTAATACGTCAAGTCACAGGTAATTACAATGATACTTGAATATTATCAGAGCATGTAAAAATAATGCCAAACTTCCCAATACATTTTAAATGACATCATGACTCTGAAATCAAAAGTTGATTAAAAACCATTGTATATGTACACACGCAAACATACACACACCCTCAAATCAGTCCCAATAACAGATGTACACGGAAAATCCAATTTAGAATTCTGACAAGGCATTAGCAGTATATTAAAATATAAGACACATAACCAATTTCTCTCTTAAGAATGTCAAAACTTCAGTATACATATTATTTAATATATCAAAGAATGAAAAATTTAGTTATTACCTTATTCAATGTAAAAAGTTATTTAAAAATTCAATTATTATTCTTGAAAGAATAATTATTACTAAAAGTCGATTTTCAAAGTGTAATTGAAAGAACAATTATGTATGATACAAACCAGGGGTCAACATTAAATTAAATAGTAAAACCCCAGACACTTTCTTCTTAAGTCAAGGATATTGTGACCTTTGGTTTTATTAATCACTGCTCTGGAAATCATGGCTAATGCAAATCACCACAATAAAGACAGAAGTGTATATTTTGGGAGGAGAGGGAAGAAAAGAAAACATATACCCGAAGATCCACACCCACAACTGCACCTACCCTGAAAATGTAGAGAAAATCTGAAAAAAAAATTATTGATATCTTAATTAATTAAAATGCATCCCTCATTGGAAAATGGGCAAATAACATGATCTGGCAACAAAGAAAATAAACACACATGGCCAAGAACACTTTGAAAAAACATTTTGATTCACAAATAATCCAAGAAATTCAAATGAACAATGAATTTCATTTTTTTCCTATGAAATTAGAAGGCGTGTTTTAAGTATTGACTAAGCCATAAAGTCAAAATCATATTTCTAAAATGAACTGTCATGTTTTGAGGAGGAGGAGGAGAAAGGTGAGGTGGAGAAATTTAGTTTTATGTTTCTAAAGCCTTAGAATTTTACATGACTAATTGACATAGCTTTTCCATATTTCAGACATAACACAAGGAGGTACTCATGAGTACTGGTAAAATCCAAAAGCATTTTGAATAAGGGAAAGAATTTTAGTCAATGGATATCAGATAAAATTTCATAGAAGTGGACAGAATTGGTGTGGAATAAAAAAATAAACCCTATAAGCCAAACAACATGAATGCCTACAGCTGTGACCAGAACAGTTCAACTTACTTGGAGGTAGACTGGGGATAGGAACATTTTAAGCAATAAACAATCCAGCTAGGCATATATTTACATTTTATTAGTTGCTCTCTAGTGTGCTTCCTGATGATATATGAGATATTTGGAGGAAATAACTTTATGATAAATTCTAGATCTACCATAATATAATATGCTATAATACCCAAAGTCAGAACATTTGAAATTTCCCTCTGATATTTCTGTACCACCCTCCAACAAGTGTCAAAATTTAGCAATATTTTTTCCCTGTGCCTAAGTCAAACTCAATAATGTTCCAGGCATCTGTACTGCCCTCCTTATGTTTAAATTGTTTGATATGTTGAAAACTGAGGGCAACTGTTGGGATGAGCACTGGGTGTTGTATGTAAACCAATTTGACAATAAATTTCATATTAAAAAGAAAACTGAAAGAAAAGTATGCGTTTAGAATGGTCTGAGTAATGCAAATATTGAAAAAGAAGAAAGATATAAAATTGATAAACCATGTTTCTAACCTAGGACATTCAAGAAAGAAGAGCAGCTTGAGCTTAAATTGAAAAGAAAGTGAGTAACAAAAATTAGAACAGAAATTCATGGAATTGAATACAAGAGAACAAGAGAGAAAGTCGATGAAACCAAAAGCTAGCTCTTTGAGAAGATCCATAAAATTGATATATCTTTAACCAGGCTAACCAAGAAGAAAAGGAGAGAAGACACAAATTACCAATGCTAAGAAATGGAAAAGGGGTCCTCACTTCTAATCCCAGGGGCTTTCAGAATATAATAAAGAGATATTATGAATGACTTTATACCCATGAATTAGATAATTTAGATTAAGTGAATCAATTCCTTGAGAGATACAAACAACTAAAACTCAAACAAGGAGAATAGGTCTATGTCTATAAAAGAAATTGATCTGATAATTAATAACCTTCCATTAGGCTCAGATGGTTTCATTTGATGAACTCTATAAACATAAAGAAAATATGATACCATGTCTCCACAATCTATTTCAGAAAACAGAAGCAGAGGACCTCTTCCTAATGCATTCTATGAGACCAATATTATCCTCACACCAAAACCAAATAAATATATTATTAAGAAGGAAAAGAAAATTACAGACCAATATATCTCATGAACAAAGAGGCAAAAATGCTCAATAAAATATCAGCAAATCAAATTTACCACTATATAAAAAGAACTATACACCATCACGAAGGGGAATAAATTTCAGCTGTGCAAGACTAGTTCAACACTCAAAAATCAATTAATGCAATCCAGCACATCAACAGGACACAGAAGAAAAAAAAATCATATGATCATATTAATTGATATATGATCTGAGAATAAGTATGTTTAATTTCTAAACATTTACCTTAGGGCTATGTAATGAAAACTGTTTTTGTGTTTTAGGACCTGAAGTAAATGCATATTTGCATACTTAACTCTTAGAATTACCGGAGTTTGCAAATCAAAAAATCATTCACAACTGACTTGGCCTTCTTGTATTTGAGTTTACACTGGCGTAATGCTTGACCTTACCATTTAAATATTGTGTTAAGCATTTCAAACAAATACTGTAATATGTCATAACTAAATGCATCACACCTGAAAACAAATTTGTGCAAGCAAAAATATTTGATAAAATATCATTATTACATGAATTATTCTTGCTCATTTAGGACAACAATAAACTATCTGTACAAATACAAAGGTACTAAGTAAAATAGAAACAGTATCTAAAATTGCTTTTGTATAGCCCACCATACTTTGTTCTTAGGTATGGCTGGAGTCAGACACCCACAGCCTAGCTTTAAAATCAAACTACGAGCGCCTGGGTGGCTCAGTTGGTTAAGTATCCAATTCTGGCTGAGGTCTTGATCTCTGCTCAGGTCTTGACCTCATGGTTCCTGGGAACCTGCATAGGGTTCTGCACTGACAACACAGACCCTGCTTGGGATTCTCTCCCTTTCGATCTGCCCCTCTCTCAAGCACTCTCTCTCTCTCTCTCAAAATAAATAAATAAACTTAAAAAAAAATGTAAGGTGGTTTCCCAGAAGCAACTCAAGAGGTAAGTGTAGGCCCTAGTTTTCATGACCATGCTCATGTGTTTTGAGATTCTGCCAGCATATTTGTGGCTCAATTGGTAATGCAAAGGAAAAATCACTGTATTCTTTTCAGGAGCTTCCAAACATGCATAAGCCTCATCCACATCTAAAAAACAAAGCAAAGAATTTCTTTGTTGCAAACACACAGCAACAAGAAAACCCCTCAACTCTGTACCTTCCTCCTGAAACTGTTTTTCTCTTTCTCCTTCCTTTGTAACTAATTTTCTTGGAAATGTTGCCATTTTCTCATCTTTCATTTACTTCTCTATCTCACTACAATCTTTTCCCATCAAATTGGCTCTACAGAAAATAGCAATGTCATGCTTTCAATGACAATCTAATTACCATTTCCAATATAACACTGTAATTTTTTTTTCAATTCTCATACAACATTTTATAGTGTTTGACATTGTTGATTAATCTTCTTTGGGGATCCTTAATAATAGTCTCTGCTGGTTTTCCTCTCATTTCCTTGATGACTTTTCAGGTAGCCTTCACTGGCTTCTTTTTTATCAGGGTCCTTAAATATCCTCCCAATACACCTACTCAGCCTTCCCAATTTTTTTTCTAACATGCATTTTTTTACTGGCATAATAACATACATATTTTTGGCT
Organism: Panthera uncia; assembly: GCF_023721935.1. Classification (NCBI taxonomy): domain Eukaryota; kingdom Metazoa; phylum Chordata; class Mammalia; order Carnivora; family Felidae; genus Panthera; species Panthera uncia. Next base: position 90,460,097 of record NW_026057578.1, read on the forward strand.
TTTCCACATACCAACTTACCTATTTATCATATAAATAAATTTGTAAATGAATTAACTGTCTCTTAAGTTTCTATCAGACCTGACCCACATGTTTTACCGTCTTCTAGATGACTTTATCTATTTTACCCTAGTATGTCTCTCTCCTGTCAGAATGTGTGCCGCTTCTTACATTTTTTTATTCATTCTCAGGAGAAGCACAACTATCTGCCTGTTCATCCAAATCAGTAATAAGGAACTGATTTCAGACATTTTCTTCCAAGTCATGCTCCAACTTCAATTAGTCAGAAAGTTTTCCAGATTTTATCCCTTCAATATCCCTGCTCGATTCCTCTCTACTTGCATAGTCTTTGTCGATTCAGCTTCTGATAACAGTGAATGTAATTCCACCAACCAATCCATTCTACATAACTTAATCGGTTTTACCCTTCAGTGTGGGAGTTTTGATTACAAGACCATTCAGGAGGGGCGCCTGGTGGCTCAGTTAACTGTCCCACTTTGGCTCAGGTCACAATCTCACTGTTCATGAGTTTGAACCCCTCATCAGGCTCTGTGCTGACAGCTCAGAGCCTGGAGCCTGCTTCCTGCTTCTGATTCTGCGTCCCACTCTCTCTGCCCCTTCGCCGCTCATGCATGCTGTCTCTCTCTGTCTCTCAAAAATGAATAAAAACATTAAAAATTAAAAAAAAAAAAAGACCATTCAGGAGCTCCTCAATCTCTATAGAACACAATTTGATCTTAATATTGTTGGGGTGTGGACATGGGCCCTTTTGACCTGCTGCACACTTCCTGTTTTAATCTTCTCAAATATCCCTTCTATCACTTAGGCTATGTTCCATACCTCCCCCCCCCCCACCAAATAATAATAACTTATAATTCCTCAAAATAGCCATGGTTACAAAAACTTGTGCCTTTGCCCATGACAATTTATTTTCTTAGAATATTCTTCCTACATATACACTTTTGCAAAATTCCTACTAGTTTTTTAAGGCTTACACTTCCTTTGAGAAGCAGGTTCTTAAATAACACACTGCAAATACTGATATTATAACACTCATTACATTCTCCCTCTGAATATTGGACTCTAAGTGAACAGTCACTAGGTCTTATTTGTATCTCTATTCCTAGTACCTAGCTCAGTGCCTGATGCCTAAGAGTTATTTAACAAATGTGAAGACAAACGAATGTTGACTGAGGACTGGCATGCCGTTGTTATTTATTTATTTATTTGATTAAAAAGGCAATAAGGGATGATTAAAAGATTAAAGATGTAAGTAAGGAAAATGAAGAAAGTCAAATGTCAGTTACACCATCCACCTGTCGTTATATTTTGATGTATATGCGGGCATTTGTTTGCGCAAAACTTACATAAGAAAGAAATGCAGCTCATAGGGCAAAAACTGTTTAATTCACTAATGACAATCAAGTAATTGAAAATTAAAATAGCACTGGGAACTCTTTTTAAAAGGAAAACCAAATCTGGCCATGAAAACCAATTTTTCTCTTTCATGTGCTCTCTCTCTGTTCCTCTATGCCTGTCTATCTATCTATCTATCATCATCATCATCTTCTCCCACTTGATATATATATATCTCCAGATTAAACTTTCAGATGTAATTACCTTTCCACAGCCAGCCTAGTCTTCCTTAATAGTTTTCTTTTAATCCTTAGCCCCTTTGCCATAGCTAATTCTTCTCTCTTGAGTTGGGCAAGAAGGAGAGGGATAATTTATAGAGTGGAGGGAAAAGAGGAACAGGCACAGAGTAAAATATAAATGATGTGCATGCTGTGCTTGGTAACTCCATACTACCATGTAAGGATTGTTACCTGTGAAACCACCCATATCTCAGTCTAGGTTCCTGACCAGTCTTTTGGAGTTCAAAGGCTTATGCTCAGCATAACACTTGAAGTATATCCCCTGCTCATGCATTTGTGGCATATATATATCTATATCTATATCTATATCTATATCTATATCTATATCTATATATATATCTATATCTTACAATTTAATAATTTTGTTGTCAGTATATTAAATCAAAATCTAGCTCCACCTGTTGGTGTCTAGGGAGCCATCAGTTCCCATATAGCCATTAGCCTTTGCTAATTGCAAAATAAAGAGACAGCCACCCTTATTGCTCTCCCAAAGGGCTTCCTGCTCATCTATGTACATTACAAGGATTTGCTATTATCTATTTTACCTGTTAAAGTTGACAGAATCTGGTTTTGTAGAACTTAGATACATATTTAAGGAACAGCGTTTGGTCCTCTTTAAAGATATTTTTCTCTATATTACCAGTCCACTAAACAGCTAATTGGTCTCTTGTGAGGATGGGACAGGGGCCGAAGGAGGAGTACTATACACCTTGCTTCCCACCCAGTCATTCTGTAAACTAACCCTTCTTCAATCATGAAGTTCTGGTACTTTTTTTTTTCTCTTTCTCATTATTTTTTAAAAATTTTCTGCCCCCTCCATGTCCCCCAGTTTCCGGCTGGTGCCAGATATGGAGATGCAAAATGTAAGAAAAGAGATGTTTTTAGTATTTGCCTCAATCCAGAAGCAGATGTCTTAGATTTCCTCCAAGAAACACAACTTTAGACAAGTTGCAAGTGCAGCTCTAACTATAAAGAAATTTTAAGCCTTTCAGGTAGACATGCAGAGAGCTACAAACAGATGACATGTTGTGCTAAGCTTTGCCTTTTTCCATAGAGTAACAAAATTTTCTAACAGTCAGGAAATGGCATAACAATGAAATAATAAAAAATACTAACAGCAATAATGTAATAATGGTGATGACAATGATGATGACGCTGGTAATGGTGTTTGAGCACCTACTGAATTCTCTAACTATATTATAGACCGTGTCCCACTTGTTTTGTAGCTATGTTGTCTTTGTTACACCTCACAACTACCATAAGAGTTGAAATGCTATCTTTATTTTATTATTTATTTATTTTTTGGATAAGAAATTGAGAATTAGAGGGGTGCCTGGGTGGCTCAGTCGGTTAAGCGTCCAACTTCAGCTCAGGTCACGATCTCGCGGTCCGTGAGTTCGAGCCCCGCGTCGGGCTCTGGGCTGATGGCTCAGAGCCTGGAGCCTACTTCCCATTCTGTGTCTCCCTCTCTCTCTGCCCCTGCCCCGTTCATGCTCTGTCTCTCTCTGTCTCAAAAATAAATAAACGTTAAAAAAAAATTAAAAAAAAAAAAAAGAAATTGAGAATTAGAGAAAATTAGTAGTTGACCCAAACTCTCAAGTCTGTCTCTTCTGGTCTGTGTCTTCTTCAAAATATCTCTATTCTGCTAGGACTTTGGATAACTTTCATGTAACTTCAAATCAGAAACAATTTTAGAGATCACACGGTCCTACTCACTCATTTTAGGGGGAGGAAACTGAAACTCACAGAGTTAAATGATGTGTACATGGTTACTTAAAAAGAGTTTCAAAGAAAGCTTCAACATTTAATCTCCTGATATAGAGTACAGTCTTCCTTCTATGACTTCTAAAATGGCTCCCCAAATTAGGACTCATACGCTCATAATGTGAATAAGTGTACTGGGTAAAATTGATAGAATATTTAAAATCTCTGAGAAGCCAATGTATACATTCAACAAATACATCATGCTGCCTACTTAGTTTCTTACAAAAGCGATGTATTTCACATTGTTCAATTCTGAAGTCTTTTCTTCTGGCACTCATAACAACTAACAGTATTATAAATAATGAAAAAAACACTAATTTTTATTCAATTGCAAATTCCCAAATCCCCCCTCGTTGGTTTCTTCCCTATTAAAATGATAAGCACATTGGTTTGGGTCTCTACAAGTGTGCTATTGATTCGTAAGTTACGTGAATTTAGCAATATTATGGCATATCATAAGAATGTTAAAAAATGTTATAGAATAACTATTATCCTTAGCTGAATAACTCCTAAAAATAATTGGTTTGCACTATGAAACCTGTAATTTCTCATAAAAGAAAAACACCCTAAAGCAATTTCACACCATCTTCACATATGTTCTGCCAAAAGTTATATAAAGCCGAACCTCACAGCCTAGAGCTGTAGCAATGTAATTAGATTTCTATTTTATAACTGAATATGCTGATTTCATCGGAAGGTGTTTGATAATATATTTTGCTTATTATGCCAAAATGTCATGGATAGAGGTTGAGAAGTTGAGTTACAATTAATTACACAGTTTCACTGAATGACTGAGACAAGAGCACTGTGGAGCTCCCATCAAGGCGTAAATGAGGCCCACTTAAGTCTCAAGATCATTGATTTAGTTGCTCTTTAGAACCAATGCCTCTACTCAAAGTATCTCCAGGGTTTACAGAACAGAAAAAGTACAAAGCAGCAAGGGAGGGTGGATAGGTACTTTGGTGGTTCAAACATTCCAAGATTCCTGAGATAAAGACAAGAGCAATACTCTGAGGTGGGGGTTCATGCTAGAGGAGAGGACAACAGCAGCACACGGAGAGCAGTCTTCCCGGACACATAAAACAGACTCTCAACAGCAATGTTCTCAGTCTGTTGTGAGGATCATCTGTGCCTGCACAGCCTGTGTGTTTGATAAAACTGTACATTGTCAGCCCAACCTACCCAGATCAGATCGTCTCAGTTGGAGTCTCAGAATGTGCACCTCTGTTAAGCTCCCCAGGCAATTCTTACTGTAGGCTGAAGTTTGACAACCACTGATCCCTTGAGTTTGGTGACTGGCATTTAGTGAGAGGCAGACTGATGATTAACAGGTGCTACGTCCCATAAGGGGTATCACTTGAGTGTCACTAAGAAGGCCAATCATGGCATCACAGAAACCAGAAGAGATTCAGACAGGTAATTGGCATTTGTGGTGTCGGTCAAACAGAATGGTAGCAGGCCTCCAGTCTCAGGTTTGGGCAAGAGTTTTGATCTCAGGGAAGAAATAGCTATCAGTGTGACCCCTCGTTTGAGAAATATTAGTCCAAGCCTGGCTGGTAAAGAGAGAATAAGGAATGGGCTTGGAGTTGAGAGCATCAGAGCCAGAGTTTAACTGTATTAACTGTATATAAATGTATTTACAAATACATCCCACCATTCATTTGTGGGTTTTTTCAAAGTTCCATTAACAAACAAGAAAAGAACAGAAAATAACACCCTCCCCCTCCAGAAATACACGGATAAAACAGAGGTCAAAAAATCAATACGATTTAAATTGTGACGGAAACTTTTTAATGGTTATTTACTTTTCTATAAAATGAGGACTGATGATCATAGTGATAGTGTTATATTTCATCCCACAAATCATGCTGTTTCATTGACTTGCAGGGGAACAGAAGCCTTTATTGTGGGGGATACTATCATTCTTATTTTATGGCCTCCATTTATAATGCAGCACAGAATCTGGTTGTTATTTCAGCACTCTCCAAGAAAGTCAGCCACTCTGGTAAAAACTCAACCATTCTCAACTGCCGTTTTCCCAAAACAGTTTGTCTTCGTGAGAAAGAGGGACCTAACAGTACTTTCCTGAAAATCCTGGTCAAATCTGCTCATCCAATGAGATGCCAGAGGACTGAGGAGGATGAGGAGATGGGAGAAAGTAATGTGGTGAGTCAGTTGGCTGACACCCACTATAAGCCTTTCATCAGAGACAGTCTCTTCCTCCTGTCATACGCACACTCCTAATCAGTGACACTTTAAAGTCACCTGTCACTCTCTGCCTTATATATATTATAGGTAATTCATCCATTCACTGAATACTTTTTTAACCTCCTTCTGTGTGCCATATGGCAGTCTAGGCACATCCATAAATAAGACTGCTGGTGTCCCTAACCTCATAGCATTCAGAATCCCTGATGGCAAGCTTTGTGCCTGATATATGATGTCACCTCTCATGAAAAATATTTGCCATATAAAATCCTGGAATAAGTATAATGGAAAGGTTTGCTAGGGTTAACTCTGTTTCCTTTTCCTTCATTCTCTTTAAAAGGTAAGCTACCATATTGTGTGAGATTTTTTTTCCCACCAATATTTGACAGGTACATACCATTTTGACCAGAGCAAAATGGGAATGTTTTCTATGATACTAAAACAAGGAAATCTGGTTTTGACACCCTGAGATGGATGGGAAACATATCTGGTGAGATATAAGCTAATTTTAGTATATAAAAAGAGTTGAAAAGAAACTGCTAGCTGACAAAGAGAGGGATGTAAGATCAGTGACATTGATTAGGATATGATTTTTATAATCTTAGAATCATAGAGTAAATGTTTAAATGCCTTGAAAGTTCTAATAACAAAGTGTCCCATATCATGCTACAATTTTCTTCATTTTATGAGGTTTTTATAATAGGGAGTGCTAGTTTTCCTGCTTCCGATCACAATAAATTCCTTAGTTTTAATTTTTAAAGTATTGTTTTTTAAAATTAAAAAAAATATTTGAGAGAGAGAGAGTGTGTGTGCAATCAGGAGAGAGGGACAGAGGGGGAGAGAGAGAGAGAGAGAGTGCAATCAGGGGAGAGGGACAGAGGGAGAGAGAGACAGAGAGAGAGAGAGAGAGAGAGAGAGAGAGAGAGATATTGAATCTTAAGCAGGCTCCACGCTCATTGTGGAATTGGATGTGGGTTTCACCCTAGCACCCTGGGATCATGACCTAAGAAGAATTCAAGAGTCAGATGCTCAACCGACTGAGGCCCTCAGGCACCCCAATTTTTAAAATATTCTTAAGTGGAAAGAAGTTTCTCAGAAGTTTTAGCTCCCTAGTGCATGATATAGAAAATATGGATATTTCATATGCATACTCTTCTGAAGGTAGACCTGCTATTTACTTTTTCCATTGTCTAAAATTTTCAGAAGGAAAGAACTCTTCATCTGTATTTGGAACACTCTCTGCCCAAGAAAATCCTACCTTTTGTGTGAGACATGGGGTATTGCAGACCATATCACTTCTGATGAGCTCTAATATATACTTTTGATGGTAATGCTCATTCCTATTCTATCAGTACTAATACAACCAAATAACCCATTTATGCAATTTTCCATCTTTCTACAAGATGGATGAGTAAGCTTAATGCATAAAGGATGACAAAATGAAATATAGAAATCTGGACAGAACGGAATAACAGGGTAGCACGTACAATTACTAGCATCTGTCAATCCCTTCCCATCATTTGTCATTCATTCTGTTGCTAATTCTCACAGTTGAAATTATGTGTCATGGGATAAATGTGATGGAAAGTTACTTTTCAGCTTTTCTTAACCAAAGGATCAATGAAACACATTCAGAAAAAAAATACAGCAGGTATTTTGCTTGTCATTTTCACATCTTCAAGACAGAGGAAAATGTACTTTCCATCTCTCTTTGGGGGGAAAAAGAAGGAACCCTGATAAGAACACAGCACATAAGGAGAATAATTTCCAGTTCCTTAGAAGAAGGTTTTGTCATCTGTTCAGATAAATGCACAGTTTTTAATGCTGACTCATGGTTATTAGTATATTTGCTCTAAATATGTACTTCTTATTCTGATATAACAAAGCATTAATAATGATTTAACAGATTTTTCAACATATTTTGAAATTGTGACACCTGAAAGTCCTTTTTTTAAAATGGGCTTTTGAGCTAATAACATGTATCTTGAGAACACTAGAAAGTTTGAAAATACCAAGTGATTGTATTAATATTATAGCATATGGTGTATTTTGCAATATTAACTAAACCCCCACTATGTCCATAAACTTGAAATAAATAAAACAAGGTGGGATTACTATTGTAATACACACAGGCACATGAAGAAACAACAAAAAAAAGCCTCAAGAATGATCCAGGTATATATCTACACTTTAGTTTCTAATAAAAGTGGAATTTCAAATGAGTACAAAGGATAGATTTTTCAGCAAGTTTTACTGGAATTTGATAGGAAATGTGGTTATATTTTAGAGAATAAAAGTCAAATAAATATTCTGATATGCTAATACTAGAAATGTAATTTTCCACACATATTTCTGGGGAATATTCAATAATGTATTATGAAAGTTCTAAAATTTACATTCTTTTAATCTTTTTAAACTCTTATACCCTTTACATTTAATCTAGGTAAGTCAAGAGGGGCAAGCAGAAATAGTTATGCAGAGTAATCGTCTTGGCATGTGCTTTTAAAACATTTTTTCAATTTTATATTTCTGTATTTTCCACATTTCCTGGTATTCAGAAGTGAGACCGTAGGTCGCCCTTTAGAGTATGGTTAGTTATTTGCAAATATTAAGAGCCATGTGCAGTAGTGTGCTGATAATAGTTAGCCAATCAAATGATCCCAATTGGTACCACTGGAAGATTTCTGTGGTGTAAGTAACCCCACTATGGTGGGTTTCAAGCTATCAGCATGACATCATTGAAGGTGGACACGGCAGTGCCCCATCTGTGGGCTGGTTCCAGTACCCCACTGAACCCATTTGTGAAAACGATTAGCATATCACAAGCTAGGAGAACTCATCATTTGTTTATGCTAACCAAGTCTCTCTTCCTCATGGTGACTCCTAAGTAGGACCCCTCTTTGCCATGCACATGGTGAGAAACTAGCCACTTGGCTACTTCACACCTAGTTCAGGCAAGGAGGGTCCAGCCTTGCTTGCTTATGAGGAATTTGAGTACACAAGTGGATGTTTCTAATATAATCTGCTGTAATTTTTCAGACAAATCTGGGAGTAGAAGGAGGTTGTTTTCAGAAAGGACTCACAATAGTGTAGAAGATACCACCTCTCTGCCATACCCGTTTTACTCCCAATATTCCTTACGATTCTGGGCATTTTATTTAGCATCAGTGCATCTCAGTGTTCATTTCTCAAGATTAAAAGAAGATAAATACACCTCCACTAACAGTCAAAAGATGATCATGAAGCAAATATTAGGGAGTTAATTGTGGAAACACTCTGCTAAGCAGAAAGCATTACACAGACATGAAGAAGATTTGTCATTGAACCATTTTTGGTGAAGTACTTTATAAAAGTCCCTGAAGTATTTTTATGATGCCACAATAATTAAGTTTATAGGAAGCAATGAGTCAAATCAATATCTTTTTCTCTTATTTATTTTGTAGCTAATCAAATAATTGTTAAATGATTTAGAAACAAACATGAATTCTAGATATAAAATAAGTAAGTCATGAGAGAATTTTGAGAAGTAACTTCCTGCTTTTTTTTTTTCTCCTAATGAAATAGATTGCATTCTTGATCATTCATGCCATGTGTATGGATTTTCTTCCTTTCTTGCCTCTAATTCTTTGGGGAAATAATGTTTCTTTCCATTGAATTATGATTTCTCCTTATAATAAATATGGTCCTTCTATTGAAAATTGGCTTGTGTGCATTTATATTAAAGGGTTTCAAACTTTCATCCAAACTCCAATCCATATGCAGACATACTCTACTATGCATTTGACTTTAAATGCATAAAAGATGTTCTAGAAACTTTCCCTTTACTTGCTTATCACAGAATTAGTCATGCAAGGAACCCTTCAGTAATAGCGGAATATGTTTGTATCAAAACATATTTTAAATAATAATAATATCAAGAGAGCAAATAAAATCAAATTATGTCCTAATTAGACCTAGCATCCATGGAAAGAAAAACACTGGGCTTGGTATAAAGAAACCCATGTTTAAATGATGACTCCTTTGGTTAATGGAACCATTTGATTAGGGGGAAATAACTCCAAAACATAAAAATAATAAGATTGGTTAAGTTACTCATACAATATGACACAGTTACATTGCATATCAGTAGTTATTTACTTTCTTGGTTCCTATATAACTCACTAGTCTCTTTCTTGGTTCCTATAGAATTCACTAGTCTCTGCCTTCTCTACTAAATCTCTGCATGCTGGTGTGGCCCAGGCTCAAACAGAATTTTTGCTCTACCCACACACATCATTATCTAATCTCATTTAATTCTATGGTATTAAAAGGCATCTATATGCTGATTATATTATGTGTATTTATGTGTGTGTATATGTGTGAAAGCATGTGCATGTGTGGACAGTTCTCCCTCTCAGTGGAAACTTTCCCTTTGAGCTAGTGAGTTGATCCTTCCTCTTGGATGTTCAATAGTCTCCCTTCTATATTAATAAGTTCAAAATGGAACTCTTGATTCCATGTCCGCTGGCATTCATAAGGACAATGGCAAATACCCCCCCCCTTTTTTTTACATAACACCTAGATATTATACTGTTTTTCTGTACCCAGCCCCCAATTTTTGTTTTTACATATTTAAAATCTTTTGCTAAGGTCTTCTGTTGGGAATAATATGTGATCTTTAATTTTTGATCAAAGTAAGCACAAACACCCATAAACTTACCCTCCTGGTGGCAATCACAATTTCTTGCATAGATTACATGCAGCGTGAAGACATTTTATTACAAGCTAACTTTGAAAGATTGCAGGTATTGGCTTATTCTAAAGATGAAACTAAAATTTCAGAAGGCGGGCAGTATATTAAGCCACTGCAGTCATTCCCACTTGAACCAGCAGCCTGTTGATTTCCACAATATGTAAGGCCGCTCCTCAAGGCCAAAGGCTGGAATGTAATAACCATCACAAACTGTTGTTGGATTCCTATGTCCTCACAGATAGAACTCACTGTAAATGTTTATTTCTTTTGGAATATTGATAATGTTGAAACCAGGAAAATGTGACATTTCATTCTCTTTGTATAATAGTTGTCAATTGGTGATTCTTTATTATATTTCAGTCATGAAAGAGCAATCTAAAGCACAGGAAATGTGTTTTCTCTTTCAAAAACCTATTAGAAGAAAACAAATAAGGATTAGGTTATAACTTTTTTTTCATCCAAATGTAGTGAAAACAGTGGGATGCCCTTTTATGCTAACTATGTCTAGGAAAGAATTGAAAGGCTTGCTGAGCCAGAAACATAAATGGCTTTGATAGCACTGGAGTTGAAAACCTTTATTTACATTCACTCAGTGTGAATGTGAGCTTCCATATGGTCAAACCCATGGCTTACGAGTCTATGGGGAAGGTTAATATGTTATCTGGCTCTTCTCACACAAATTATATTCTGATGGCAACCATTAGCCCTCTCATAGTTTTCTTTCTTTTATGAGCCTTCCCAAACTCTTCTCACCTTTGGCCTACAAACAGATTCCCTCCTCCACTAGGCCAGTTCAGCATGGTTGACTCTGAAGGCAACGTCCTTTCTTTCTACTACAGAAAAGTAATGCTTTGCTAAGGCATTTCCTTCAGAATCATTTAGCTGTTTGAAATTTAGAAATGGGAAAAAAGAATCAAGGCACATGCTTGGCTTAAGTTAGAGGATTTTATTGCTCAGTTATGTTGGTGATGATGAATGGTAATGGTTGTAGTCATTTTTTCTTATATAACATGAATATATATATATATATATTTTTTTTTCGATGTTCTGCTTTCACATTTATTTTCTGCAATCCAAATGCTCACTCACTCATACAGCTCTTGCTTAGGATTCTTGAATTCTAAGCAATGGATGAGATAGTCAGAGAATAAAAATAAAACCAGTGAGATACCACAGTGCACTCAATCATTTCTTCATTCACTCTGTCATTTATTCAATCAACACATATTTACAGGGGTTATACCTATAAGGTGTACTACCTTCAGCAGAAAATGAAACTGAAAAGAGAGAAGAAAATGAAACTTAAGCTCGTCTGGGAGTGTCTGTGAACTGGTAAACAGATCTTCAAGTAATTGGTTTGCACAGATACTTATTTATTTTTGCAGAAGGTAAAAGGGGACGTTTTTAGATGCTGACACCTGGTGGCTGAGACTAGGATGGGTGGTGCGGAACAGTGCCGTGCCCTCCCTTGCCTTACAGCATAAACTGGGTCTGAGGTCTGAGGATACAGAGATAAAGGCGAAGCTGCATAAGCAATTTTCATGTAGCCCATTATTTGACACCTAGAGGCAGCCTGAAATCCTTCTGTCTCCAGACAATTAAAAAAATGACACAGAGTGAAGGAGAAGGGTTTTGTCCTTTCTTTCACATAGAATATGGTATTAAGGTTGTTGTATCATGTGGACTTTCATGGTGATTCTCAGTGATCAGAAAGAGACACAGATACCAGGAGCTCAGTGGTCAGTGACGATGCCTGGGCCCCATCTCATACTCAGCAGTTGCTCACCCAAGTAATAGCAAATCCCGGTATTATCAGACATATGTTATCAGACGTCCCTTGGAGACTCCTAGAAATGCTAGAAATGACATTCAGGTCATTGAGATCCTACATGAGCATGTATAGGCAAGAATGAGTGGAGTTGTCTGTACTACTATTAATTTAACCTCACCTCTACCTAGACATTGCTGAAGCCTAGGAAAGGTAAGTCTCACTTTCTAGGGGAAACTTAGACTTTAGGTACTGAGCATAGAAGGAAGGTGCCTGGATAACATGAGGCCAAGGTGCTTATATACTAGTGGGGGAGACAAATAAGGTAACAATAAGTACAACATAGTATGAGATGCTGTGATAGCTCAGAAAGAGGGATGTGGGAGTACAGAGGATGAGTATACAATCCATACTGGAAAGACAGAGTTTTGAAAGATGTAGAGAAAAAGAGGAAGCGTAAAAGGCACTACAGCAAAGGGATTAGAAAGACACTCTAAGGTACACTGATAGATTTGTGAGAGCTTGGTTGTATTTGAAATGCAGATTTCAAAAAGGGAATGAGCAATAGATGATGATAGATAGGTAGATGATGGAGACACAGTGAGATAGAGACATAAATAGGCACATACATATGAGTTTAGAAGACAAGTAGGGCCCATGTCATGAAACACCATGTGTCCTTCCCTGGTGTCAGATCCTATAAGGCTAAGGACTACATCCCTCCTATTAATTGCTGTACCTCCAAGTGACTACAAGCAGCAGAAATGTAAGAAATTGTGTCTGATTGGATAGATAAATGCATAGCAATGTGGTCCAAGTTTATCCTATACCCAGTGGAAATCACTAGACACTAGCAGGTTGAGAAGTCTTGTGAGGGGAAGAAAATATATAGAATCATGTTAAAGGAAGACATAGTTTGGCTCTTATTGTTTTCCTTTTAAGATGATAGAAGAGAGCATATTTATATGCTGGAGAGAAAGAGCCAATAAGGAGAGAGAGGAAGAATATTCAAGAGAGGAGATAATTGTTGGAATAATTGCTTTAAGAGGATTGAAGAAACAGATCATAAATAATAGGTGGGAGGACTTGCATTGGACAGATGACAGGACAGCTTCTCCACTGGGAAGGAAAGGGAGAAGGGAAGGTAAACAGGGAGGATGATCACAGGACTGAAGAGAAAAGGCTGGGGAAAGAGAGGAGGCTGAGAAAGAACCCTCCTCATGTACTCTATTTTCTCTATGAAAAAGATGATAAAATTGACTTCTCAGGAGCACAGAAAGAGATTACATATATATATATAGTCTGCATGTATCCAGAAGACCAACCCAATGAGAATCAGCTTGATGGATGAGGAGAAGGTGCGGAATGTTTTGGCTAACGCTGGAAATAAGATCAGTTCTGGAAAGTATCTGGATGTATTATTTCCATTCCATCAGTTTTTTCCATAAAGGAGTACATGAAAATGACATAGGTCATTGTATAAGAAACATACATAAGAAGCAGAAGAAACTTTTTATTCAGAGATTATGTTGTGTGTAGGTTTATATAAGACAGTAAAAGTTCTAATAATATGAAGAAATATCTCATGATATTGTACATGAGTGTGGATTTTACTTCCGCACATTGACTTTAAGCTCTTTGAAAGGAAGCACTGTAAATTTATTTAAATTGTAAATATCGTTGCATCTAGTCTGCTACTTTACTACTCTGGCCATATATCCATCTTAGTTTCTACTTTCTTAAGAAAGGAAAACCTGTGTTTAGTAAATGATGTTTGAGATCTGTTTGTGGTTTGATAATATTCTCAAGGAGCTTTTCTCTTCTTCCTATTCCTCTTTTTTTAGTAGGGTGTGTAAAATTGATGATGATGATATTATGAGGCATTGAAACATGTCTTACAGTACCTACTACACCTTTGTACCAAAGGCTAAATCAAGGCGGCCATATTTTGTACCACATGATACTGTCTACAGCCAATTGGATGAGAATCAGGCACTGAAGCCAAGAGAACACTCAGCAATCCTTGACTTATTACTTGGCTCCAATTTATGAGTAAGACCATTCATATTCTAAACCTCATTTCTTACAAGCTGGGACTACTGATAAAAGGGGTAAGTTAGGTTTGGGAACTGATGCTTAAGAAAAGTTGTAAAGTATTACTGGTTTTGTGATGAGCCAAGCACAAATTGAACATATAAAAGAGAGAAGAAAAATGAGTAAGCAGAAAAATCCAAGCAGAAGATAAAATAGGATGAGATACTAGTGTGAACCACAGAAAATGTGAGCAAGATTACATGTAGCCTAAGGGAAATATAAAGCAAGTCTCTAGAATATGTCCCTACTAGCATCTTATTTCCATTGCATTTATTAATATCATAAGGGTCAAAGGTACAGCTATGGATACAAGCTTCTTGGATTTAAACCACAGCTACACTCTTCACTAAACTTGTGATCATTAGAAAGTTAAAACATTCTGGCCTCAATATCATCATCCATAAACTGGGAATAATCATAGTGTTAAAAATGAAATTAGTTAAAAGAGAATACTCTTGAGAAAGTCACGTGGTACCCAGCTCTTGCTACTATTATTTTAATACTCCTTACAATTAGATGTGTTTAAAATCAAAGCTTCCATTCCCCACCTCACCAATTGTTCTATTGAACCATGTCATACTTTAAGACACCAAAAAAAAAAAAAATTAACTGTATTTGTATATTCAAAATGTCCTTGACATTTTTAGACATAGAAAAGAGTGAGCAGTTCTTGAAGATGTGACTCTTTGAAGATATTTAAGCTTATGACAATACAGGAAAATATTGGATTAACTGGAACGCATTCTAGATTCCTGTCTGACTGCTTGCCCATTATTTCATTTATGGCAATTGTCTCCCCTTTTCACTCTTTCTGCTGGGCATAACGCCTCTCATCCCACACTGTAGCTACGTGTTTATTTTCAAAGCCTAGACATAGATGATGGTTTATAGTTGGTAGAAGATGTGGTGGGAAGGACCCTGACTCAAGCTTACACAATCATTCCCTTTCCTGGGTTTTAGATGATAGTTAAATTCGACTTTCTTAGGAAACCATAATACATAAACTCTGAAAGCATGAATAACCACGTGTTGTCACGCAGACTGATGAGCTTAAAAAGCCAGTCTTCAGCAAGACAAAAGAATATCACAGACTCTCAGAGATAAGCAACAATGAGAATGGAGACAACATGCTGATGATGACTGAGCTACTGGGTAGAGCTGCTGCTGAAGTCTGGGCACGCTTATCCTCAGTTTCCAAAAGCATCTCTGGCCCCTTTAAGTGCTATGGTCTGAATGCTTGTGTCCCCCCAAAATTTACAAGTTGTAATTCTGATGCCCGTTGTGGTAGTATTAGGAGGTGGGGCCTTTAAAAGGTGATTAGGTCATGAAGGATGAACCCTCATGGATGGGGATTAGTATTCTTATAAAAGAGGTTCTACAGAACATTATAGCCCCTTCTGGCATGTGAGGATATAATAAGAAGTCCATAACCCCGAAGAAGGCCCTCACCTGACCATACTGGCACTCTGATCTATTTCCAGCCTCTGTAGCTGGGAGAAATAAATTTTCTTCCTTATAAGCTACTTAGTCTATGATAGTTTGTTATAGCAGCGTGAATGGACTAAGACAAGTTACACAGTTGTTCAAACCAGTTTGTGTTTAGTTTCATATATTTACCAAACAGGGAGAAATGGCTCTAATCAATAAATCTAGGATGTTTAAAATTTTTCAGAATTTTCAAAAATATGAATTTTTAAAAGAAAATGAAAGATGGTGGGAAAGACATAGGATATCTCTGAGACACTATGTGTCTTTTGCAGAAAGATTCAAGAAAAGAAAAGAAGTAACAACGGAAAGAAGCCACTCTCCTACAAGATACATTCTTGGCACCAGACTTTTTTTGTTTGTTTGTTTTGGTTTATATATCGATTTTGAGAGAGAGAGAGAGAGAGAGAGAGAGAGCAAGCGCAGGGTAGGCAGAGAGAGAGAGGGAGAGAAAAAATCCCAACCAGTCTCTGCTCAGTGTAGAACCTGACATAGGGCTTAAACTCATCACCCGTGAGCTAATGACCTGAGCTGAAATCAAGTCAGATGCTTAACCTAACTTGCTGAGCCACCCAGGCACCCTCTTGACACCAGATTTGTTTTTTAATTTTTTTAACGTTTATTCATTTTTCAAAGACAGAGAGAGACAGAACACAGGCAGGGGTGGGGTGGAGAGAGAGGGGGACACAGAATCTGAAGCAGGCTCCAGGCTGTCAGCACAGAGCCAGACGTGGGGCTCAAACTCACAAACCGCGAGATCATGACCTGAGCCAAAGTCAGATGCTCAACCAACTGAGCCACCCAGGCGCCACTCTTGGCATCAGATTTTTAAGAGGAATAAACTCTAGCCTCCTATGCTAGCAAGTTAATGAAAAGCAGGAGGCACTTTTTCAGCCAATAACTAATCGGGATGTGGTGGAGACTTCTACCCAAGTGCTTTAAGTTTGAGAGCAATGCCTCCTGAAGTGAGCACAGCCAATTTTTGATGACCAGGAGAAAAGATTCCAAGTGCTTAAACTTATTTCAAGGGACACCAGAAAGAGTGATTAGGTAGAAAGTACAATTAAAGGATTAAGGGGGATGGAGGAACTATCACTTTGTATATTTGTATTACATTTTATTTCTTATGAATTTTTTAAGTATCCTATGTTTACACACTGATATTAAATATTATTATCATCCACATTGCTAACCCAGGAGGCTAGTTCCTCAACACTGGACTTCAATTTCTTTGGAGCAAAATTACAATGAGATGATTAATGTAGTTATCAGACACTGTTTTGCTCAATTACAAGTGCTTGCCACCATAGTAAATGCTATAAAAATATTCATAGTCAACAAATAAAAGTAATTATTATTTATCTTGTTACATGAAAAAAGTGATAGTGTTCATTCATTCCCTACTTAACATTTATTGACCTTGTTTCAGGCAATACATATTAGTTATGTGTGGGAAACAAAGAGATATGGCTGTGAGAATCAGTCTCAGCATTAGAAGAGAAACTCAGATGGTAGTAAAACACAGAAAGCAAATTATCTTTCAATTATCCCTAACTCAAAAATTCACAGCTGGAACAGTAACTAGGCACCATCAACAGAAATCTCCATTCACCTCAGGACATTTACTCCTGCTCCATACACTCTGCCAAGGCAGAGCCAACTGGGCTTTTGCAAATCCAAACCCGTCTTAAATATAGAAATATCAGCACTATTTGGAAATATATTCTAAGCATAATTTTAAAAATATGTATTAGGAAAGAGTCGAGGCTTCTGTGTACACTAATGAAATACATAATGTGAGTTTTGTCATAAACACTGAGCAGAGCATAAATTCAAACATTGGGTAGTTTAAAGAGTTTCAGTCCCCTTATAACTTGATCAATCTTTGGGAAACTGAAATTAAATGACCTTGGAAGAGGCTTATTGTCCCTTTGATAGAAGAGCAGTTCTTAAAAAACAAAACAAAACAATACAAAACAAAACAAAACCCAAAAAACTTTGAAACATATTTGGTAATGAAAGGATTGTGTTCAGTGAGTTTCTATTTGCCTGTGCCATCCATCCTAGGGCATCCGCACTATATGTTCATGAATATTGTTATGATCTGCCATTTGCCATATTTCCTCTATTTCTCTAGTTATTTGACCTTGGAAACAAAGTCTGCTATCAGCCTCCGTTGATGCATTCAAAGTCTTCTTGCATTTGAATAAAAAGAAGTAAGAAACCCTACTGAGTAGCAAAATCATCAACATAATATGAGTTCCCAGAATATTTTTAACATTTATATAATTTCACTCTGAAAATCCCAGTGATGCAAAATGGAAACTACTTCTTAACCATGCAAAGATTTTATGTTCAAGCAATCAGGCTCTTTCTTTGGGTTTAAACTAAATGGAAAGGAGAAAAGAATTTGAACTCCATCGCCTTCATTTTAGGGCTGATAATAAAAAGGTAAGTTTGCATAATTCCTTATAGTTTTCCAAGCACCTTGGTACCTATGGGTGATGGAGGGTGATGGAGGAGTTTGTGACCAGCGGGGGAAACCAGGCTGAGTGATGCGATGTGACCTATTCCAGAGGCTGCAGCATGTGGAAATCAAGAGCAGATCTGGAGAGACAGGAGGGACCTGGGTGAAATCCAGAATTGCAGGAAGAAAGTATAAAAGTCTGAGAGGAAAGAGAATCAGGTGTAAACCAAACACCAGGGTAAATTAAAAAACAAAACAAAACAGTGTTTAACTAGATTTGCAAACATGGGATACACTTGAAAATTAAGTGGAATGAAGGGTAGAACATTACAAATTTTATTGATTTTTAAGTCTTATTCCTAAAGCTGTGGTTCTTTTGCCACAAGTGAAAAAGCATGTCTTAAACAATTTTTCTTATGCCCAAAATGCCGATAAGTAAGTTGAGGCTCCGGCAGTTAAATGATTTACTCAAGGTCACACATAAAATTAAATTAAGACTCACATTTAAGTCCTCTGATTGTAAATATTGTACTCTTCAGACTATCATGCCATTACAGACAAAAGGATTTTAAGTAGTTCATTTAATTCCAGTATATAATGTTAAAATGATAAAGACCACTCATTTCTGTCAGTACAGATAGTTGCTGTGCAATTCAGGAGTGTTGTAATAGATCTACATATACAAGATAATGATATAGTGAGAATGGAGAGAAGCGTCCAAGTTCGCCCTAAGTTCCCAACCCTTTTTCTAGACTCTAAGTCATCTATTATTAAACATGCAGTATTTCTTAGTTTGACCCTTGTGCTTATATTATGTTCTTTAAAGTCTTACCTGAAATTGGAAAGGAAATTATCTGGGGATAGTTTCTAATCATATTCACATAATCCAACTCTACAAGTTATTTCATTAAGATGAGAAAAGATTAGGATGTAAAATATTTTAAAATTTGTCTGCCTTCATAATGACCTAGTTTCTAGACAACAATCCAATCAAAACAGTGACACTGGGACCACAAGGAAGTTGTACTCTCAGATAGTATTCACCTATTTCTTTGTATACTTTTTAAATGGGAATTATCAAAAACTAAACAAATATCATTTGAAAATGAACAGGGTGATTCCCAGTGTAACTACCTGACACCTGCTGTTTGTGATCATTATCTATATTAAGATTCACCATGTGCTTACCTTAATAATTATCAAGTATTTGCAGCATTAATGAAATTTACCATGTTACTATGTTAGTAATCCCATTTTAGAAAAATGAACACATATAACAAAAGGATCATCTTTTTATTATACACAGAATTAATATACTGTGATTCACAAAAGATCTGTTCTCTCAGCTCAAAGATGCATTATCAATTTAGTAAGAGCTGATTTTTAAGTATAAATATATATTTAGTATTAGTACACTGAAACTTATTTCTCAGATTCAGGAATGTTTCAATATAAAAAAGTGTAGGGACTCCTGGATGGCTCAGTTGGTTAAATGTCAGACTCTTGATTTCAGATCAGGTCATGATCTCATCGTTTGTGAGATTGTGCCCCCATCAGGATCTGCACTGACAGTGTGGAGCATGCTTGGTATTCTCTCTCTCCTTTTCTCTCTTCCCCTACCCACCGCCCCTGCACTTGTGTGCATGCGTGCACTCACTTCTAAAAAACAGTGTAGGGGTGCCTGGGTGGTTCAGTCGGTTAAGTGTCTGACTTCAGCTCAAGTCATGATCTCTCGGTTCATGGGTTCAAGCCCCACATCATGCTGTGCTGACAGCTCAGAGCCTGCAGCCTCCTTCCAATTCTGTGTCTCCCTCTCTCTCTGCCCTCCCTCACTTGTGTTCTGTCTCTCTCTCATAACTAAACATTTAAAAACTTAAAAAAAAAGTAAATGAAAAACAGTGTAGAATTTTTCCTCCTATAATTAATGAACAACAAAGTATCTTGTGGCTTTTACATGTATATCTAGAACAAAATAAGCAACAGAGACTTGTAGGAGACTCTGTTACATAGTTTTAACTGTTCTACACCTTCATCCCATTTTTTGGCAATGACTTATATGTATGTTGTCCGTGTGATACCGTTCTGGCCTATGAGACATACGGGGAAATCTTCCTGCTGGGACGTACTCAGACAGAAGGCCTCTGCACCACCTTTTTCTTCCTGCCTTAAACTATAGCATGGTTCTGGAGTTGCAGATGTCTTCTTGCAACCTGAAGCCGAGGACTAACATATTAAAGTTGGTAGATGACAAAAGCAGCAGAAGCTTGAGACGCTGGGGATATCATGGAGGCACTGAATCAGCACTAAATTACTCTCAGAATTCTCTATACAGAAGGATAAACTCCTACTTGTTAAGCCTGTGTTATTTGGATTTGCTGCTATTTGCAGCCCAAAACATTCCTAACTATATTATTCACTCTGAAGTCAAGATGATTTAAAAAATGAGATGGGCATCACATATTAAGATATGCATAAATAGATAATGGAGTGAAGGTTTGACAAAATAAGAATTATTAAGTTTAAAAACAATACAAGGATTTTTTTCCTGGATTTTGGAGGTAGTTGAGGATGAAAGTTTTGATATTATAACACTGTAGACATTCAAAGTAAAATATTAAAAAAAATTTTTTTTAACGTTTATTTATTTTTGAGACAGGGAGAGACAGAGCAGGAACAGGGGAGGGTCAGAGAGAGGGAGACACGGAATATGAAGTAGGCTCCAGGCTCTGAGCTGTCAGCACAGAGCCCGATGCGGGGCTAGAACTCACGGACCGCAAGATCATGACCTGAGCCGAAGTCGGCCGCCCAACCGACTGAGCCACCCAGGCGCCCCCAAAGTAAAATATTTTAAATTTAGAATGAATTTTATGTGATTGGATCTTTCATACTGCCATAATCCAAGCATATGCTTTTTCTTCCAAAAGATAATTCTTTACTTTCTATCAAAATGTGGACACTCTCCTGGAAATCCTTTAAACTCTTATTTAAAATTACCTTGCACAAAATAAAAAGGATACATTCCCAGTTGGAAAATTTGGTGACAGGGTTTGTGTTAGAAACATGTAAAAGTTGCACATATTTAAACAAGTTCCCAGCTGTGAATTAATCAGGGGAATAATGTTTTCTTAAGAGTAAATTGAGAAATTGCCTCCTCTGTATTAGACTGATTCCCAGAGAGATTTGCTTTCAGCTTAGAGCCCCAGTGGGATAGCATTTCCTTTCTTTCTTCTACCAAGGCCATAGAAAAGGAACAAAGGACTGAGAAGGGATAGGATGCCCCTTCCGGGCACCTTGAGTGACAGTAAGGCAAACAAGGGTCATCACTTTAATTAGCTTTAATAACCCAAAGCAGGGTGAGAGATTCCCTCCTGAGACAAAAGTTGCTGCTAGCTGCCGAAAGGATGTTAGTGAAAATTCTGTTATGTCAAAAGTCTTGCCGCATGATTTGAAGTTTTTATTAAGGAATACAGGAAGTTAGAGGCTTCTGTGCAACATGTGAGAGGAAATCAAAAAGGAGATGAAATCTAATGCCTTTTTTTTCCCCAGCTAAAATCTGGCTTCTTTTAAGGATATAGTCTTAGTATATTAGGATGGCTTTATTAACGCACCAGATACTCATTACTTTTAATGATAAAAGGGAATATTGAAAGGGAATATGAATCATTAATGAATGCTCAGGGAAGAATGAATCTGTCCCACCTCACCCCTCTCACACACTTGCTTAGAGGTTTCAAAGAGCTGAAAACAAGTAATTTACCTTCTGAACGTTAAGCTCTCAATTCAAAATCTTTGACACAGCTAGTTCTAGTAAGGGGTGGAGTCCTTGACCCTCCATTCACATTGTAACTTGGAATTTTATCATCTGTTCTAACATCCAGAAATATGACTGATTAACCTAGTTATATTTTAAATGATGCGAACTCTAGATTTTCATGAGACTCTGATCCTTTGCATTTTAGCAGTGCTACAAGTTCTAAGCTCTTGTTTCTACATATTGACCTGAATTTTCACTGTTTGATCTGAACTTTTAAGGAGTGCACATTTAAAAATCTATTTTTTTAAGCTAAGCATGATTATCCTCCTTTCTGGTATTAATTAATAAATAGACTGGGCTGCAGGATATTTAGTAGAAGTTCTCATAGTCTTCAGCCAAAGTGTAGTGGGATCGATTCCTTCTGGAGAGACGGAGGGTACAAGGACTGCAAAGCCTAGATCAGAGGTTCAGGGATCCTCCCCTTGTATGGCAGATTCTATTTCTAGGTTACTCATGTCTTTTCCTTTCAGAAGCCTCCCAACCCCTGTCCTTCTGTTAAGAAATCAATCATGTGTTTGTGCTTCTGGCTTACAGAATTAGGTACATAATCCAGTGTGGCCAATATGAATATTTTTGATAGGTAGTGACATGCAAGGTATATCTTACCACTAATTCTCAGGAATAGAAAACAATGGAAACCCAGGATGGCCTGGCGCAGCTATTCTGGCACATGGGGTAAGTTTGCTTGAGAATGAAATCAACAGACAGAAAAACTGAGTCAACAGATGGAGGAAAGGAGATAGATCTCCGACTACAGTTTACCCTCCTGGATTCATCTGTGTCTGGAGCAAGTTTTACTGCCTTTGGACTTTGTAGTTATATGGGCTAATACAGTTTTTCTTTTGCTTTAGCTAATTAAACATTGGTTTCTCTCATATGTAGCCATAATAAACATGAAAAATAGGCTGTCTCATCTCCTGTTTGTAAAGTGGTCACTAGAGAAAACTTCAAACAACTGGGTTGCATGAACTATTTTGAAAAAAAAATTATTTTTGAGACAGAGAGAGAGAGGGAGAAGGGCAGAGAGAGAGGAAGACACAGAATCTGATGCAGGCTCCAGGCTCCGAGCTGTCAGCACAGAGCCCAACACGGGGCTCCAACCCATGAACTCAGATGCTTAACCAACTGAGCCACCCAGGAGCCCCAGCATGAACTATTTTGATGCTATATTTATCTGAAAGTCAACAGCCAGTGGTGGGTTAAAAAAAAAAAAAAAAAAAAAAACTGGCTCCAATAAATTATATCTTTGCTCATTCTGTACAACGTAACAGAAAAAGATCAAGTTTATATTTGAGAAGGGTAAATGGGATAGTAACAGTGAATCTGATTTTCTTTTTTCGTGGTCATCCTTTCATTGTAAGTTCTATGAAAGGATTGTCTCTAAATATAGCATTCATTATTGTTATATTTTCCTGCTATCAAAAAGTGATGTTTCTTTTTATAGAAAAAGGATGCATAACATTTGACTGTAGTCAGAATGCCAGAGTTTATTACATGTGAGGCAGGTACCCACACTACACGTGATGACAAAGTACAAATCCTTTAGTGTTAGGTAATGTGACAATACATTTATTTATTCTTCAAAAAAGATCAAAACTGGGCCAAAGACCTTAAAAGACACCTCATCAAAGAAGATAGAAAGATGGCAAATAAGCCTGTGAACAGATGTTCCACATCATATGTCATTAGGGAAATGTAAACATGAATGAGATACCATTACACAAATAATAAAATAGCCAAAATCCAGAACCCTGACACCACCAAATGCTGGAAAGGATATGGAGCAACAGGAACTCTCATTCATTGCTGGTGGGAATGCAAAATACCACAACCACTTTGGAAGACAGTTTGCCAGTTTCTCACAAAACTAAATATACTCTCATTATATGATTCAGCAATCATGCTTTTTGGTATTTACTCAAAAGAGATGAAAATGTATGCTCACACAAAAACCTACACACAGATGTTTATAGCAGTTTGATTCGTAATTAACAAAACCTGGAAACCAAGATGCCCTTCAGTAGATGAATGGATAAATAAACTATGGTACATTGAAACTATGGAATATTATTTAGTACTAAAAACAAATGAGCTATCAAGCAGTGAAAAGACAACCTTAAACACATTATTACTAAGTTAAAGAAGCCAATCTTAACAGGCTATATACTGTATTTCTCCAACTGTAAGACATTGTGAAAAGGCAAAACTATGGAGACAATAACAAGATCAGTGGTCTCCAGGAGATGAGGTGAGGAGGGATGATTAGATGAAGCATAGAGGACTTTTAGGACAATGAAAATACTCCATACACTATAATGGTGGACACATGCCATGATACATTTGTTCAAACTCATAGAATGTACACCACCAGTAGTGAATCCTTATGTCAACTTTCGATTCTTGGTGATTATGATGTGCCCATGCAGGTTCATCAGTTGTAACAAATGAACTACTCTGGTGGGTAATGTTCATAATGGGGGAGGCTATATATGCATAGAAACATGAGGTATATCAGAAATGTCCATACCCTCCTCTTAATTTTACTGTGAAGCTAAAACTTATCTTAAAGAAAAAGACCTAAAACAATAGACAATTCAGCTACTAGCCCTAAATTGGGAATACCTAAATTGATATACCCTATCATATTGTTTAGCAAACTAAATAACCTCTCACACATACCTAATTAGGAAATAGCCAGTATCAATTATGAAAACAAATGTGTGTTTTGTTCTTCACTCCTACTTTAAGCATCTTATCAGAATATTTTTTGCCCCAACAATTTCAGTGCTTCCCCAATAAATATTCTAGGGAATGCAATTTCTACATATTGTTATGTATTCTATCTATAGAAAATATAGAATATATTGATATGAACATATATGAACCTGACTTATGATGTTTTGACTTATTATTTTTCGACTTTATGATGATGCAAAAGCCTTACATATTCGGCAGAAACCATGCTTTGGGTTTTAAACTTGGATCTCTCCCTGGTCTAGTGACATGTAGTAGGATGTTCTCTGCTGATACTGGGCAGTAACGGCAAGCCGTAGCTCATAATTAGCCACATGATCACGAGGATAAACAGGGGATACACTTACAACCGCACTGCACCCATACAACTATGCTGTTTTCCGCTTTCTGTACAGTTCAACAAGTTACATGAGATACTCAACACTTTATTATACAATAGGCTTTGTGTTAGATGATTTTGCCCAACTATAGGCTGATGTAAGTGTTCTGAGCATGTTTAAAGTAGGCTAGGCTGAGCTATGATGTTACGTGTAGTAAATGCATTTTTGACTTAGGTTATTTTCAATTTACAATGGGTTTGTCAAGACGTAATCCCATCCTAAGGTGAGGATGATATGTACTGTTGAGTTTTCATCCTGAATCTCTCTTTATTTCTGGAATGCTTCAGATATTCTCAGTATTGGTCATAGAACTCCTTCCCCCCAGAAAAAAGTGATTGAGTAGCAAAGTAAAAGACCAGTTTGAAATGTAATAACTTATTTAATATGCTTCCCACGTGGTCTGTCCAGCTTCCATTATTTTCCACATTGCTAATAGTTTGCCATAAAAGCAAGTACTGATAGTTTGTGATGGATCCTAGAAGAAATATTTTTTTTTTAAATTAATGATCTCAGGATTGAAAGAAAGTAGTTCATTTGTGCTCCAGTATGAAGAAATTAATTAAAAATTTGAATCTGCAACTGTTTGAAAATAGTATAAACAAAGGTTCCATGTGTTGGGTGTAGGAGAAAGGCTGCTTTTGTTAATGTGAAGCTATAATCATTTATTGACAAATAAGATAACAAATGGATTGAGAATATACATTCTAGAGCTATCCTTGTTCTTGTCCTTGCAATTATTCCTGACCTGGGCAACTTACTTAACCTCCCTAAATTCTCTTATCCTTATCCTGGGCTAGAAAATGGGAATAATGATCCTCAGTGCTTATTACCATGAGGACTTGATTTTAAAAATCTCTAGGGGCTCCTGGGTGGCTCAGTCAGTTAAGTGTCCTACTCTTGATTTTGGCTCAGGTTACGATCTGGTGGTCCTGAGATAGAGCCCCATGATGGGCTCTGTACTGACAGCAGGGAGCCTGATTGGGATTCTCTCTCTCCCTCTCTCTCTTCCCCTCCTCCACTTGTGCATGCTCTCTCTCTCTCTCAAAATAAACAAATAAACATTTAAAAAATAAAAATTTGTATCTAGCATATAGAAGATGATGTTGATTATGATGATAACTGTAGATGATTTATCATATTTTATAAAAATAATTACTAAGATGTCTCTAATCTTCCTTTGCTTTCTGTCTCTACTGGCCTTAGGCAAGTGACTTAAAATACCTAGGACTTGGTTTCCTCAACTCATCTCAAACATAGATTGATTAAAAGTACATGGGGGCAGATAACAAGATATAGAAATAAAGTAGATAAATCACGAAGCAAAACAGTTAATAACCACTGGCTAGTCTTTCTTATTGTTAATAATAGTATTCTTTGTATATCTAATAAGGTTATATAATAGCTCTTCCTTACTTGGTTTGGGGAGAGGAAATCTTTCAGGAACCCTGAGATTCCTTGCAAGTTCTTACTGGGTAAGCCAAGAATGCAACACTCTAATCATTTTTATCAGGGCCATTTCTCAGGGTTATGTTTGCAGGGCAACCTGGAAATATTAGGTAACTCCTCTTCATCCCTTTCTTACACCTTCCCTCCCCACTTTTCTCTGCTCATAGAAAAGAGCAGGTATATTTCTGTTTTCTGTCAAAATGGTGAATCCCTCAAACTCAGTCATCCTACCTTATAACACAACCAGTTTCATGTGCAATCACCTGTGTTAGGGCCTTTGCATTTGCTCAGTGGAATTTTGAGGAGCACAGAGAACTGGTGAAAATCAATGTGAAGCTCTGGCTAATGTTGTTGCCATGAGTAATAAAATCCTTTGACTCTGACCCAGGGGACTCAACATTCTTCAAACTGTGGCAAGCTAACACATTAGTTTGTAAGTAGGCTAAAATTTCACATGCTGCACAGTTCTTCACATAAGGTTGAATCTGAAACAGTAGTTTCCTAAGGAACATAAAAAAATTATTTAAATAACTTATAATTGATACACTGAAAATATAATTCATTATTATATGAACATGGCACTTAGGGTAAAGGGAGATTGACTAAAACCACTACATAATAGTGTATTATATGTTTTTAGTTGATAAACATGTAAAATTGATTTCTCAATACTATCAAAAGCAATGCACAAAAAGTATAATAAGAAAAAGTTAGGAAATTCTAATATATGGCATTCCATCCAAGTTAAATAGTATATAACTAGGAAAATGAAACTTTTTGTTCAAAGCCCCTCCTGACATTTTGATCTAAGTCAAGAGGAAAGTTTTACGTGTAGAGCTCAGAGTTGAATCTGATAATTGACAAGTCTTGCCTTATTATAACACGTGGGATTGTAAGGAGAAATATGTCCTGAGAAACTGAACTTTTAAATTTTAGATGTTTGTATATAGAAATTAAGTTCAGAAAATGCATGAAAGAGATAGAAAGGTAAGGAACAATTTTGAATTGAAAGAGCTACCTATATAATTCCTTGTTTTAATGTTTCTTGTGAGTTAAGTTTACATATATTTGAAAAGCAGCATATTCAAGAGCAATGTATTGATTTTCTTTTTTTTTTTTTTTTTTTTTTTTTTTGCCACAGAATGTATGTTCAATTGAAATGTGGAGGCAGAATGTTTATCCTTGTGAATTCTGGTCAAAATATTGCTGTGCTTTCATCTGGAATCCTCTCCACCTTGATTCTAAACATATAAAAATAATAGTTAAAGTATTTTTACATCATATAGATACCCCCATGAAACAAAAATGGAACCAAAATCTGTAACAATAAATGAAGCCTGAGCTCCAATTCTATGAAGTTCCTAGATCAAAAGCTGGTGGAAGCAGCTGGGGAATTGACTCTGTCAGAATAAGAAGTATCATACCATCCTACATGTGGCTGTGGGCAAGAGTCATGCTGAAATCTGAAAACACACAAAAATAAATGCGAAAAAGCTATAATTACTGCCTGGGGCTGCTCCAGGAAAGCTGGAGGGAACAGACATGTCCATCTCACCTGGGACCAGCGCTAAGCCATCTAGATTCAGGAGTTAGAAATATGTCATCCCTTATAGCATGAGACCCCTGAAATTCCAATATAAGAAGTGATTCTAAATGTAGGATCTCATTTTGCAGGCTGGAAACCACTACGATATATGGGTGACCATGAGAAGTAAAAAATAAATGTGTGCACACATTCAGACACTTATTCAAGATGAATTGACATTTTAAGGCCTACAGCACAAAGAAAAATGAACAAATTAAAAAAAAAAACAACAGAAAATTCAACAAGTGAGAGAATTAACTTATGAGGGTATGCAGATAACATAGCAATCTTTGAAAAGGACTATAAAATGATCTTAATCTGTTTGTAGTGATAAAGGAAGGGATAACATTCATAAATTACCAACGGTAAATTGTGAAACAAGACATAGGTGGATATGATGAGGAATAAGTTGAAATATAAAAACATCATTAGAGATCCTGGAAGTTAAAAACATTATCAAAGAAAAAAATAAATGTGATGAATTTTGAATGGGCCACAAAAGTAGAGAAAATTATTGAACTGTATGTCATAATGAGAAAATGGCTAAAATGTAATATAGGGAAAAAAGTTAAGAGAAACAGAAGATAGTTTTAGATTCATCAACATATACATCAAAGAAGTTTCAAAGGAAAAAAAAAGATAAAGAGTAGAGAGGTAATCTTCAAAGAAATAATGACAGAGTCATTTTCTGAATCAATGAAAGACATGAATCATCAGTTAGCAAGCCAAAGAGTATTGATCAGGATAAATAAAAATAAACACACACATAAACACACTGTGAAATTACCAAACAACAAGGAGGAAAATAATCTTTAAAAGCTTCAGGGAGAAAAACCAGAGTATCTACACAGGAATCACAATTACTGATACAGTCCTTTCAGTAGTAACAAGAACTGCCCAAAGACCATGGAGTATTATTTTCAAAGGTCTGTGAGAAAATCATAGTCAACCTTAAATTTTACACTCAACTAAACTACCATTTACAAGTGTGCTTTGCTTTTTTCTAATGTTTTATCTATTTTTGAGAGAAAGAGAGGAAGAGAGAGAGAAAGAGAGAGAGAGAGAGAGAGAGAGAGAATGCAAGTGGGGGAGGGGCAGAGAGTTGGGGGGAACAGAGGATCCAAAGCAGGCTCTGTGCTATAAGCACAGAGCCTGATGTAGGGCTCGAACTCATGAAGTGTGAGATCATGACCTGAGCCAAAGTCAGACGCTCTACCGAGCAACCCACCAAGGTGCCCCTATAAGTGTGTTTTAAACAAAAACATTAGATTTAAAATACTAAAATTATTTGCCATAAACAAATATTTTTAAATTTTACTAGTAAAAGATATGGTGAGGGATGCCTGGGTGGTTCAGTCAGTAGAGCATCCGACTCTTGATCTTAGGGTCATGAGGTCAAGCCTCACAATGGGTATGGAGACTACCTAAAAAAAAATAAAAATTAATAAAAACAATAAAATAAAAGATATAGTGAAATATGAACCTAGAAGGAGGACTGTGATATCAAAAGCAAAAGAGTTGTAAAATGTTGGAAAAATATATTTTTTAAAAGGGATGGATTCAAAATTCTAAATAACAATAACATAGAATGTGGATGGGAAAGCCCAGAAAGTGGGTGTGAAGAGGACATTGTCTAGTTCAGGGGGAAAATAAATATGGAAAGTAACCTTGGATTTTGACAAAAAGGTATAAAGTTAAACATGTGTGAAAAGACATCAAGTGGGATATATTCACTTACTCAGTACATATCTAGTTAGGGCTTAATATGTGCCAGGCAGAGTGTGCTGGAACTTCAGCCAATACTCTTAGCTGAGGAAAAACTGTGAGGTGCCAAATATTAAGACAGTCACCGGCTACAGACGGACAGTATCAGCCATTAAAGCTACCCCTGTGAGGGTTGCTGTGAATGAATTCTCAGTACAAAGGAAGAAAAAGGAGTTCTTGATGCATACTTACAAAACTTGGGTTGTATTAGAACATGAAGACTGGTAACCAGTGAAGGAATTCCTACAGACATATTTAGAACACTAAAAGGACTTGAAGGAACCATGGTGCGGCATACCTCTGAAGAAGATGGGGCATTTCTTGCAGAACTTTTCCTTAGCTCCACAAAGAGAAAAAGGCCATGATACATCTTCTAAAACATAATCATGCTCATTTGTAAAATTATGGTTGCTTGATTTTCATTTCTATGAAGAGCTCTATTAATACAATATGGTATAGATTGCATGGTAGAAATGTATATTGTGAACTGTTCTCACCAAAATTGAATTGACTGGTGAGTTGTGTAACTAGCAGGCTGCCAAATTCAGATCATATTTCACCATGAATAGTCTTAGGAAAGTGTGAGGTAGAAGAAAGGCCATCTACTTGGGCATAGGAATTTTACAATTAGGTTATGAAAGAGATGATACATGAATATTGCCACTTTATTCAAACTTGACTCAATGTCTTCTGGTAAATTGCACATTATAAACCCTTCAATGCATTTCTCGTTGTTTCCAAAAGAATGGACCTCAAGGAGCTGAGCTTCTCCTCAATATAAGAATTCTATATTATCCTCCATACTATCAGACAACAACAACAAAAAAGATAACTGAGACCAATTTTGTTGGTTTAGATGAACATAGTTTAGAAACCTCACGGAGTTAAACCAAATCTTTTCTGAGCAATCACTAAAAAAATAGCACTATGAAAAGATGCTCAATGTCACTAATCATCATGAAAATACCACAATGATCAAAACCACAATGATATACCCCCTCACACGTGTTAGAACACCTATCATCAAAATGACAAAGAGATAACAAGTGTTGGTGAGGATATGGAGAAAAGGCAACACTTGTGCACCGTTGACAGGAATATAAATTGGTGCAGCCACTGTGGAAAACAGTATGGAAGTTCCTCAAAAAATTACAAATGGAGCCACCACATGAGCCAGCAATTTCACTTCTGGATATATACTCAAATGAAATGAAAACAAGATATTGAAGAGATATCTGCATCCCATGTTCAGTGCAGCATTATTCACAGCAGCCAAGATATGGAAACAACCTAGGAGTCCACCAACAGACGAATGGATAAAGAAGATGAGGTACATATGTATATATATTATACAGAATATTATACAGAAATGAGAAAAAGAAAATCTTGCCATTTGCAACAACATGGATGGACCTTGTGCCCGTTATGCTAACCGAAATAATCCAGACAGAGAAAAACAAATAATGCATGATCTCATTTATGTACACAAACTAAAAAAAAAAAAAGTCAAATACATAGAAATAGAGACTAGAAAAACGGTTGCAAGGGGCTGAATCAAGTCTGAGACTCTACTGTAAATCATGGTGACTGTAGTTGATAACAGTGTATTGTATAATTAAAATTTTCTGAAAGAATAGAACTTGAATATGCTCACCACCCCCCCCTGCCAAAAGAGAGATAAATATGTGAGGGGATAGATGTGTTAATTAACTAGATGGAAGAAATCCTTTTATAGCGTATATGTATATCAAATCACCACGTTGTGCACTTTAAATACCTTACACTTTTGTCAGTTAAACCTCAACATAGCTGAAATTAAAAAAATAATAAAACTAAAAAAAAAAATAACACTAATCATGAGATACCTGGTTTCCTACTAATGAGACCTGTGCCAAATTGTATAATTTTGTTAGTGTTGTGTAAATTGTTCTTTTTGCAGGTTGTCAAACAGGGGAAGAATATCTCAGAGGAAAAAAAAAAATATGATGTGGAGCTACTTCTCTGAGGAACTATGTGGAGAAGTCAACTCTTTCTTTTTAATGTTTATTTATTTTGAGAGAAAGAGAGAAAGAGCATGAGTGAGAGAGAGGCAGAGACAGAAAGTAGGATAAAGAGAGAATACCAGTCAGGCTCTGCACTGTCAGAGCAGAGCCCAATGTGGGCTCCATCCCAGGAATGGTGAGATCTTGACCTGAGCCAAAACCAAGAGTTGGACGCTCAACTGACTGAGCCACCCAGGGACGCCTGGAGAAGTCAACTTTTAATGACTATGTAAGGTAAAATAAAATTTTATTTAATAACATGTATCACTAAGGATTAACAGGGGAAAAACAAGGATGATGGATAAAGCTCTACTAATTCCTATATGCAATCCCAATATAAAAGATCTCTTGCCTGAAAAATGTGGAAAAACCTCATGAGTACACGTGACTAGGGTGGAGGTTCAGGGAGATTAAACCTCCGGTAATATTCTTTAGGAGGAAATGTACAAGGATGCTAATGATTGATGAAAAGTTCCCTGACAATCTGCTGAGATAAAATGTAAAAATTCAATTAAGTATAGCTATAGAAAACAAAACATTTTTTTTTGTATAACTGAATCATGGGTCTAAATTTCATACATAATACAATCTTTTCTTAGAGACCTACTCCTTCAGGTGCTTTGCAGTAACTTGTCAATATTTTAATATATCTGGAAAGCAATCAAGAGCACATATTAAGCCTGGTAAATTGCATAGCCCAAGAGGGAAATGTTAGTTCTGGTCAAGGAATAAGGAGCCAGAGCCATAGGACAACGTATTGTCAGATTATTTTGAGTATTTATGCAGAACTAGACTGTTCTAATGGATTTCTCAGAATGTCTTATTCCAAAGTCAGTAAAATTTTAATTAACCTAATTTCCCTCATTTTGATTCCATGCTCCCCAAGCAACCATCAACTTATGAAGCTCAATCAAAAAGACTTAAAATATTGGGCGGAGGGAAGATGGCGGCGTAGGAGGACGCTGGGCTCACCGCGCGTCCTGCTGATCACTTAGATTCCACCTACACCTGCCTAAAGAACCCAGAAAACCGCCAGAGGATTAGCAGAACGGAGTCTCCAGAGCCAAGCGCACGGAAGAGGGGCCCCTCCTGAAGTGGATCACCTAAGGAGAAGCGAGCTAAGCCTGCCCCTCCTGCCCCCGTGCACCTTGCCTACCCACCCCAGCTAATACGTCAGATCCCCAGCACCACAAGCCTGGCAGTGTGCAAGTAGCCCAGACGGGCCACGCCACCCCACAGTGAATCCCGCCCCTAGGAGAGGGGAAGAGAAGGCACACACCAGTCTGACTGTGGCCCCAGCGGTGGGCTGGGGGCAGACATCAGGTCGGACAGCGCCCCGCCCACCAACTCCAGTTATACACCACAGCACACGGGAAGTGCCCTGCAGGTCCTCACCACGCCAGGGACTCTCCAAAATGACCAAACGGAAGAATTCCCCTCAGAAGAATCTCCAGGAAATAACAACAGCTAATGAACTGATCAAAAAGGATTTAAATAATATAACAGAAAGTGAATTTAGAATAATAGTCATAAAATTAATCGCTGGGCTTGAAAACAGTATACAGGACAGCAGAGAATCTCTTGCCACAGAGATCAAGGGACTAAGGAACAGTCATGAGGAGCTGAAAAACGCTTTAAACGAAATGCAAAACAAAATGGAAACCACGACGGCTCGGATTGAAGAGGCAGAGGAGAGAATAGGTGAACTAGAAGATAAAGTTATGGAGAAAGAGGAAGCTGAAAGAAAGAGAGATAAAAAAATCCAGGAGTATGAGGGGAAAATTAGAGAACTAAGTGATACACTAAAAAGAAATAATATACGCATAATTGGTATCCCAGAGGAGGAAGAGAGAGGGAAAGGTGCTGAAGGGGTACTTGAAGAAATTATAGCTGAGAACTTCCCTGAACTGGGGAAGGAAAAAGGCATTGAAATCCAAGAGGCACAGAGAACTCCCTTCAGACGTAACTTGAATCGATCTTCTGCACGACATATCATAGTGAAACTGGCAAAATACAAGGATAAAGAGAAAATTCTGAAAGCAGCAAGGGATAAACGTGCCCTCACATATAAAGGGAGACCTATAAGACTCGTGACTGATCTCTCCTTTGAAACTTGGCAGGCCAGAAAGGCTTGGCACGATATCTTCAGTGTGCTAAACAGAAAAAATATGCAGCCGAGAATCCTTTATCCAGCAAGTCTGTCATTTAGAATAGAAGGAGAGATAAAGGTCTTCCCAAACAAACAAAAACTGAAGGAATTTGTCACCACGAAACCAGCCCTACAAGAGATCCTAAGGGGGATCCTGTGAGACAAAGTACCAGAGACATCACTACAAGCATAAAACATACAGACATCACAATGACTCTAAACCCGTATCTTTCTATAATAACACTGAATGTAAATGGATTAAATGCGCCAACCAAAAGACATAGGGTATCAGAATGGATAAAAAAACAAGACCTATCTATTTGCTGTCTACAAGAGACTCATTTTAGATCTGAGGACACCTTTAGATTGAGAGTGAGGGGATGGAGAACTATTTATCATGCTCCTGGAAGCCAAAAGAAAGCTGGAGTAGCCATACTTATATCAGACAAACTAGACTTTAAATTAAAGGCTGTAACAAGAGATGAAGAAGGGCATTATATAATAATTACAGGGTCTATCCATCAGGAAGAGCTAACAATTATAAATGTCTATGTGCCGAATACCGGAGCCCCCAGATATATAAAACAATTACTCATAAACATAAGCAACCTTATTGATAAGAATGTGGTCATTGCAGGGGACTTTAAAAAGACTTAAAATATTTATGATCTTTCTGACAGTGATTTCTAGAAGTAAATTATTACTCTTGGACCTCCTTTTCCCCCCTTTTTTGTTCCCATGCAATTTGAACATAGTGACAAGGTTTGTTTATAAATAAGCTGTCAGTGTATATGTTTCATATTTCACTGTAAGGTTGGCAATTTAGCAATCCCTTGTTTACCTTAGTTTTTTGGATATTGTATTTAGCATGACTCAGTCTTCTGGCTCAGGCCTCAACACCCATGAACACTGACAAAATAAGTATTTCAGAACCTAAAATGCTACCAGAGTGAGGTACTGGCTCATGAGATCCTGCAGAGCTCAAACCAGTCTTCCTTGAGACCTCACTGTTTCTACTTCTACTTCCTGACTCACTCTACTGACTTATACAATTTATACAATCCCTGTTTTAAAAAGGAAAGGCACATGAAGTCACATTTAAGGATATACGGTTGGTAATAGAGCCAGAGGAAACAGAACTAACATTTTATGGAGTCTTTACTACATTCCATGCACTGTGCCCAATATCTTATGCAGATTGTTCTTTTTAAGCCTCACTATTTCCTACACAGGTTTAGAAGGTTATACCATTAGTTCCACCAGATAACAGAGGTACCTGCTCACACAAAGCTGGCTTAGTGTATTCCCAGGGCACCTATGAACAGGTTAATATTAATGTGTGGTCACTCAACTATCTATATCAGAATCAACCTGAGTGCTGATTAAACATATAGATTGATGATAGTCCCTTCCCTGCCCCCAAATCATCAACAATAGCAATGACAAAACTATAGAGTCTGACTCTCCAAGCTGAGAATCTGGAATCTGCATGATTAACCAGCAGCCCCAGGTGATTTTTGCGCACTCTTAAGTCTGACATCCACTACTATAACCAGCTATCTGTTTGCAGAAAGAACCAATGCAAAAAAAAAGTCATTGCTACTATCCTCAGTTATATTTCCTTCACTTTTTCCCTCTTTTTCCTCCCCTCTTTTTTCCCTACCATGAGACATAAGCTAAAGTTTTTCCTTTAGTCAGTCCTGACTTATAGTCCCTTTGTGGTTATGACTCATCCCAAACACTTTCAAACTGAACTGCAGCAAAATCAATAAATCAATGTAATTAAATCACGATCATAAAGAATATTACTCAACAGTACCTACTGGCCCTAACATGTGTTTCTTTTCATTTCCTATCCTGGGAGTAGATACAATTCTCAAGTGAACACTTTCAGAAAATATCTTGATAGAATCTCAAGATGTACTTGAGCAACTGGTACACAGTAATGATGACTGTGACTTAAGACTCTCTAGGGGCCAATCATAGGGCCATAAAAAATGCTTAAATCCAGGAAAGAAATCACAAAAGGAAGCCAAAAAGGCTGGTGAGGAGTCTGCAAATAAAGGTGCATAAACATTTTCTCTCTATTTTATAAAACCAACATATATTTAGCCTACACAGGTCAAAACAGAACTAACTCGTTTTGAATCGTGAGAGCTACAGAAGGGGATTTGAAGTTTCCGTATCTTTTCTTGACTTTCAGACTTTAAAACCCGAATTACTTAAGCTGCTAATGCAGTGCAAACAATCAGCATATATCTGGTGCATTGAATTTTCTTCTCTAATATGGAATTCAATTTTGTCTTCCACAGCACATCACTTAAAGTTTCCATAGTTGTATCCATTTTTCATTTGTCTCAGGGTCTCAAATAAGAAAGCACTTTGAACAATTATATAATATAGATTCCAAACTTTTATAAAGCTGCTTCAAAATGCCATTTTCAGATGGTTTCTATTATACCTTAAAACTAAGTTGTTACAGTTTAAAAGTGTACAAGGGCAGTCTGACAGTTCTATATGCTATGGAAAGAACTCAATGGACGATGATAATGGCTTCTTTCGGCCAGGAAACTGTACAATAGATCGTTCTTCTTTACACATTACTGAAGGTAGACTGAAAAATATAGCCTACGTGATTTTTTTTGGTTTCTGAGCCTCATTTAACTTGATGAATTGACAAAAGCCTCAGACAGTAGCTGAGATGGAGAAAGACTGGGAAAGTGTGTCCATAGGTGGAAAAGTATGACCCTGAATCAAACTGTGAACGAGACTGCGGGGGCAGCTGAGGCACAGGAGAATTCGGGAGCAATTTCCTCTTTAGGACTGAGCATACAGTCTATCTTCTCCTCAGTCTTAAAGGATTTCTAGGAGAAATACCATGAAGGGAATTGTATGTTTTTTCCCATAACACAGATGCTAACATTTCAAATTTCAAGGGCTATCATAAATGATAGGTTGGGAGAGAATGTGACAAGTCTAGTACACAGATATGCTAATGGAAAGAGCATGGTTATGTTCTCAGTCTTGCTGCTTGTATCAATGGCATGTGAGAGGTGGGGGGATCAGTGGAAAAACCTGTAACTTCACATTGTCTTCAGGGTCAGAAGTCTGCAAAGGGGCAGCATTGCCTGTTTGTAAAATGAGAGAAATTGGAAGGCATCAATTTCCTGTCCCATCATTGTGTGTTTGGTGGGATATGGACCAAAGAGAGGTGCTTATCTTGGGTTGTCCTGGAAACCTGCCGATCTTAAAAGTTTTCATGGAATAATTAAGATTTATCTGGCCATTCCTTCATCTTCTCTTTGGTTTTGTCCATAGCCATTATTTGGGCTCCGCTCTCTGTCTCAGGAAGCTTCCAGTATTTCATTCCTGAAATTAACCTATGACCCTCCATGGTTGCAGCAGAGGAACGTTTTACATGGGAATCCCCTTTTTCTTCTTCCTTAGGAATCTCTTTGTCCTTGAGAAAGCACTACCCCCCTTTGATATGTTGTTCTAAGAGGAAATCACCTACGACTTCATGATTCAGAGGAAAATTATATATATATATATATATATATATATATGCAGAATTATATATATATGTATATACATATATATGTATATATATATATACACACATATATATATGCAGTGTATTCAAGCTAAGTAATAAATGTTATCTTGCCTTTCTCTCTGAGGCTGTAGGCTTAGCCCCATCAAAGCGCTGACTTATTGGGGTGTGGTAGGGATTGCCTTAGTGGCTGCTTCAGGGAAGCCTATACCCACCCTCCTTGAAATCTACATTCAAAGGAGTTAGGCAAGAGAGATAAGACACCTCTTCACCAGCCTGCCTTGGACTCATGTTGTGGATTCCTATTTTTCTGTTTTTGGATCACACTTTTTCCTTGAATAATTGGCAGAGAATCTGGAATGATTCACATATGCACTGGAGAGCCAGGCCCCTACTCCCCAGGAATGTGAGGTACCCTGTTGCTTAAATAAGACAACCTTATTAGAATGCAGTACAACATTCCTAAACCAAGTGTATATATGTGATAGGGGGTTTACTGGGTGGGGAGTATCACTGTGGGTCAAACATTCCCTTCCTATGTATGCGAGAATTTCTCATTATTACTTCTTTGGAGACAAGAGATGAAAATAGAATCAATGAATAACCAAAAAACATGTCATCATCCTTGAGCTTTCTCTTAGCCATCTCTTTCCATCTCCGCTAACTACAAAATCAACTCCTCCACACCCAACAGATGTCATGTAATGTGCTCTAAAAATTGAAACTCAGTGTGAGATAGATTGAAGAATTGAGGATTTTCTATAGTGCCTCATATGCCTTTGTCCTGGCAACTATTTCTCCTACTATCTCTTGTACATGACCTCAGCTCCTAATGGCTACTTCGCACTCTTGACAAAAACCATACTGCATAAACAAGAGTTATCTGCACAAATAATTCCTTCCTTTTTAAAAATTTAAAATTTTTTTATAAGAAAGGCAAACTGCCACATGCAGCACTCATTTGGATATGTCTGTAGTCTTGGAAGCTTGACTACCCTATATTCTCCTACAAAAATGTACCTTGAGAGTCTGCTTGGAGGTTCCAGCAGGGAAGCTCTGCTACTCATATCCCCTTGACAAAAGAATAATTCTCTATCAGGAAGGTCGTCCTCTTCCACAGAGCACACAGCTTCAGGAGGGATGCACATGAAGCGATGAGGGAGGGAGGGGACACCTGCTTAGTCAGCCACATCAGCCAAGTCAACCCTGGTGATCAATGGGGTGACAGATGTCACAGCCAGATCGTCCTCACATGTGATTCCATCCTTTTCAAGAATCACCCTTAACTAACTATTCCTGAAATCAGCCAAACTGCCACTCACCCTGCCTGCTTAACCCTCCTTAAATCATTCCACCCTCCTGCACAAGGTCAGAGTGTTCCTTTGGTGATTTCTCAGGCCTGGTGTCTTCAAATAAAAGGTTATGTTAAAGATACTTGATGGACTTTCTTCCATACAGCATATAAAATATGGTTTAATATTTTACTCCCTTAGAATCAAATCATTATGACTTTGTAGATTTTGAGTGCCCCACTCTGTGTTCTTCTGAGGTATTTATTGTGATTTGACTCATTTTCAAGTGTATATCTGGCCTCTTTTCAAATGTATATCTTAGTTTGCTTTTCAAATAACCCTTTAAAGTCTATTTGCTGGAACCCCAAAGCAACTCTGGGAAAGAGGGGAAGTTAGGGTTCTACCTGTGTATAAAACAAAGGCTGTGAAAATGGTGTGTTTCTAAGAGGTGTATGTAAGATGCCCAATATCTGGCGGAAGAGACTCATTTTATCCTGCATGCATGTCCTCGGCAAATACCAAAAGCCATATTTCAAAATTCCTAGTATGTGAAACTTTTTCCCCATAATTACCACTGCTGACTTTGTCCCAGTTGAAACCACCATTAATTTGAGCTACAACTATTGCCCACTAAGTGGTATCCCCGATTCCACACTAGCCCCCTACAATCTATTCATTGCATAGCAGTCAGATTTTTCTTCCTAAACTCATACAACAGAATGTGTCACTCCACTGCTTAAACCCCCAAGGCTTCATACCACAGTGCACTTTGTGTTTCCTGGGAACAACGAGCTCATTTTTTCTATCACCCTTAATGCATCCTTGGTGTCCTTGCTCTCTCACGATTGGCTTCTTCTCTTCATTCAGGTCTCTACTTAAAAGGCCTTGTGAGGGGTGTCCCCAGGAACATCAAATGTAAATTCTACCTCTACCATATTAATTCTCCTTATTTGTCTAGTTTATTTTCTGAAGTACGTATCAATATTTTATTTTATTCATTTTTACTTGTTTAATTCACTATCTCATTCACACTAAGAATTTATGCTAAATGGAGCCAAAAATTTGTCTTGTCTATAGTGGTAATCTCAGCGCCCAGACCAAACTTTGACATATGGTGGATACTCAGTTGAATTTTTGTTTATTTTTAGTTTTTTGCCTAATCTTTAATTTTGCAGTAAGAACATACCCAATTTCTCTTCTCTCTAAGTCCCTTAGGCTGCAACTTCAGCTTTCTATGTGCTATTTATATCATTTTTTTGGCCATTGATAGAATTTTCATGTGTGTGTGTATTTATAATTAAACTTTTAATTTCATGGTAATTGTAGATTCAGTTAATTTTATTTGCATATTATTATCATCGTCATTATCATTATTATTAACTGCTTATATAGAACTTATACTATGCTAGGAATTATTTTAAGAAATTTGTAAACATTAGATCACTTACTAAAATCCTTGTGTGATCGGAGAGATACTATTATCCTTATTTTACACACAGAGGGAGGCACAAAGAGGAAAAGTAATGCTCATGTTCACACAGGTAGTAAACAGAAGAGCCAAGATTTAAACCCAATCCATGCAGTCTGTCTCCAGAGTCCAAGCTCCAAACTGAACAAATGGGTAAAACCCAAAGATGACATATACTTAAAATATTTCCACATATATTTATTTCTTTTCAATCATGCTTTTCTGAGAATTTCTAGCTCTTAAACAAAAGGCATCCATTCCTTCAGGGGAAGAAAAATATTGCCTGGAATAAAAGAGTTACTGATCATTTTTGAATCTCTGACTTAACATTTTGGGAATAGCGGTAATTACAATAATTTTAAATGTAGGCCCTGCTGAGAAAAGTTTTTTTTTTCCCCTAAATTCTCAAAGCTCATTTTTACAAAGATATCAAAGAGATGTTCAGTGAGCAATAACAAAAAATGGTTGGGGACTATTACCTAAGAATATCTCCTTCCAAAATTTTGTAAAGCCTCTAGAAAATTTTATCTTGAGGGATGGGGGTAGAAGAAATAGATGAAAATCTTAACATTAGGGTCAAGGGCTGCTACCCTTAGCAAAGTCCCATATCTACATGTCATTCTGAGGTATAGAGAGGCAAGGGTTAGAGAAGTTGACTAGATTGCTGGGCTGGAGAACAGCCCCTCAGAGTCTGCAGGCACCAACATGATGCAGACAAATGAGCCGAGATACGCTGCACTTTTGAGTCCATGGAATACCTGAAGATAACCGGTAGATCAGAAAGTCTGGGATTATAATATAGGAGCTGTAAAGATGGACTCCTTCACTGGGGTCTCTGAAGTGTGGCAACAAGACACCCATAAGAAATAGGTAGCCAACCTTCAGTGGACACCAGACCCTGATAGGGATTGAAGAGGCCGAAGCAGACCTAGACTCTGAAGACTGTTAGAAGTCCAGAGGACAGCAGTCGTACCAAATGCATCTCTAGTCAAACACATAAAAACTTTCTCTTAGGGACAGATTTAAGGAGGGTGAAGGGGAAGCTTGATAGGGAGAAAAATACTCCAATATGATTTTAAACATAGACTGTTTTTACCTTCCAGTGACTTTCTATTAGGAAGAGGCTGAGTTAATAGGAAAGAACCGATTTTAACCTGAGGGATCTGGGAGACCTTGGAAGCCAAATGGAAACTTAAGGCAATTAGAGCTTTTTCTTACAAGAAATAAAGAGAAACATCGCTCTTTGTGCATACAAGATGTAGAGTATGTACATTTGCAATTCTGTTACCTAAGAGAAGACTAAGAACTCACAGAGGAGATGCAAGCAAAAGAGGAGGTGAACATCAAGGCTCCCTTGTGTATTATAATAAAAGAAACATTGAGTGCCTTTAGACACAGTGCAAAGTATTACAGCAATTTAAAAAGATCAATATGAAGATAGCAGTCATGCATGTAAAATCTGCTGAGATATATTAGCTATGTGATCAAATTCCATTGCTGTGTGAAAGAATATATTTGGAAAGTAATGAAAGTCCATAAATAGAAATAGTCATTTCCACTATAGGAGGGCCAAGGAAAAATTGATACCAAGGTTTGAGAAAGTGTTGATCTGCCATAGTCCTTTCCCCATCTCATAAAATGGCAACATGAATAAATTGTACATTTGGCTGGCATATTAGTGAATATCTTTACAACTGAATCTCACCATTGAGGTCTTTCTTAAGGGGACAGAATAGAGCAAGGTATTTACAGTGTTTTTGCAATGGGTCAGTGGAAAAGAAAGGCTGCATATCTTTTATTCTGCTTCAGAGAGAGTTCTATGAATAGCAAATTGGCTCTTTTCCTAATTACTCTCCTGGAATCAGCTGCTGAGTGCAACTCCATAACCTACACCATCCTACAAAAGACACGGCAGAGGTTAAGCGATTTTGTCCTACATCCAAGACAGCTTTCATATAGCTTCATTGTTCCTTCAATGAATTGAGTCATTCACTGAAAATACATACTTTAACTGTGTCCCCAGATATATTACCTAAGGTATTAATCTCCACCGCACCAAATTGAAATTGGAAGGAAAATGTAAACTGCACTGATGTGAACGATTATAGAATCTGGTAATTTGGCCAACCACTTACTACGCGTGGCCAGAGGCATTGATGGAGAAGATAACAAAAAAACAAAACAAACAAACACCTCAAATGTAGTGTGGTATTAATGTAAATTAATGTCATCTGGATGGCATTCTTTACACTAAGTCAAAATGATGAACAGAAAAGCCACTTGAATTAGTGGTGCACACATTCATGTTTATCTCAGCATCCTAAGTGAAAGCTGATATATAAAACCTGTAATCTTGTTTTATTTATTTTTTTAAACAATTTTAATCTTTATAGAGCACAAGCAGGGGAGGAACAGAAAGAGAGGGAGACACAGAATCGGAAGCAGGCTCCGGGCTCTGAGCTGTCAGCACAGAGCCCGACGCGGGGCTTGAACCCATGAACCGTGAGATCATGACCTGAGCTGGAGTCAGATGCTTAACCAACTGAGCCACCCAGGCACCCCGTAATCTTGTTTTATTTTATAATCCAATCGAATCTATATTATATTTTTCTTAAACTCAATCATTCCTAAGAGCAGAATCATGGAGATATCATAGAAGATAGAAGTTAGATTCTTCAACATAATGTAGCTTCACTCAGAAGCTAGTGTAACTGTGGGCATTTTGAACTCACTACTGAAATGATATTGGTTAAGCTTTTTGAATAAGGTTGCTGTTGTTGTCCCTATAAAACAATGTAAGGGCTGAAGGATTAAAATCACTGAATGTTGGCAATGCAGTGCCTAACAGCTGTGTATTTGAATAACATCTGGGTACCAGACTAAACTCTTGTTTTTCTTGTTGAGGTGTGCTTGCCATATAGCTCATGTTTATATCACTCGTCAAATCATGTACATTAACTCAGTCAATTTATTGCTTCTGCCTGGAACACAGTGATTTCCAAATGTACCATTTTTATAATTGTTTTCTAGGCCTGGAGGCATAGCAAGGCGTCGCTGGTAGCTTATTGCTTTCTCCTTGCAGGATTCACTGTTTCTGACTGGGTTAGCACTTTCTGTCTAACACTTTACTGTGTTGTACAGTATGCCAGGTCTCAAGCCACGTTGGAGCCAAGAAGGAAAAAAAAAAAGAATGAAATGCAGCGAAACAGTTTTGCTGACATCTTCTTGTCTCATTTCATTCACAGAGTGTGAACCCCTGGAGTTTTACAACCATTTGAAATTCAAAGGCAAATGCTGAGAGCACACCATCATGAGAATTGGCACCAATGAAAAAGTTTGTCAAAACTGCTTTGGCACTGAACCACTGAATGTTTTCGGCACAAGTAGAAAGCTGACACCATTCATAGACAACTCATGGGCCAACCCGAAGGAAAGATGTCAGATCCACTGAAAATCTTTCCTTGCAATTACTGTATGATTTCAACATTGAAGTCTATGAGAAATACTATTTTTCTCTGAAGTGTGTTGTGTGGCATCCTTTTCTTTACCCATCGAAGGT
Organism: Panthera uncia; assembly: GCF_023721935.1. NCBI lineage: Eukaryota > Metazoa > Chordata > Mammalia > Carnivora > Felidae > Panthera > Panthera uncia. Next base: position 90,504,074 of record NW_026057578.1, read on the forward strand.
TTGCCCTCTCTCTTCCTTAGAACTTGAACATGCATTTTGGAAACCTGCTAGTGATTTTAAATTTCAAAACAGATAACAAACATGATTCATGTACTATGACTCATCCCTCGTAAATGTTCTAATTGTATAAACTACATCCTTCAAAGCATCCTACAGACACATTAAATGTTAATAAACACATTTAAAAGTGCCAAGAGGTATGATTCCTTCGTACTCACTGACAAAACTGTAACCAGTTCTCTACTTTGTGTCTACAATTCAAAATAAAGCTACGAAGCTGGTGGGCCTTGAATTTTTAACCTTAGGCTTGAACCCACCAGCTCTAAAATCACAGTAGCCATACCTGGAATATCAGTGGCAATCAACTTTACTTCCATATGCATGGTTTTCTATAATTTTTCCAGTTGTTTCTTCAAATAAATAATATTAAAACTATTTATTGTATTTTTGTACACTTTGTAAATCAATAAAGCCGTTCCTTTTAACACTATGTAAGCTTCCATCTTGTAATAATTTGAGAAAGAAATTATCATTGTTCAAATCATCTAAAGGAAACCATGTCCAGTTACTATCTCCCATGTTATATCTTATTTTGCTCAAGATCCACTTTAAACACCCTAGTCATTCTTTTGGTTGGCTTACCATCTGTTTCCCCTCATAAACTCTAACTTCCATCAGGACAAGACCTTTTGTTACAGGTTCAAATCTGTATCCTTCCCCCACCTAGGACCTAGAAGGGTAACTGATACTTAGGTGTTATTTAGAGAATATTTGTTGAATGAATGACTAAATGAACCTACTGTTTAGAGTGAGGTTGGTCAACTGAAGTCTTATCCACAGGTGATTTTCTAAGTTGAGACTGATTGTATTTTGAGGCTATGGAAGAGAAAGCTACTTCACCATTCTCTCCATGTAAAAGCAACATTGAAACAGAATTGATCAGCTGAACATCAAATATCATTTTGGGGATTTTTGTCTAATATTAATAATCCATATAGGAGCCTGGGATATTAAAATTAATGACTTAGTTTTCTATGAGAGCATCAGAAGTATATGCATAGAGTATTATGATCTAATAGAAATAGAATGAGACTCATGCATTAATTTAAAATTACTTAGCAGTCACATTTAAAAAAGTAAAAAAAAAAAAGAAAAATGTTATGGACTTAATATGTCCCTCACCAAAATTCATATGTTGAAACCCTAATCTCCAATACATAGTATTGGGAGTTGGGGCATTGGGAGGTAACTATATTTAGAGGAGATAATAGGGTGGAATCTCCCTAGAGCTCTCTGTCTCTCCCCCATGTGAGTACACAACAAGATGTTGGCCCATCTGCAAACCAGGAAGAGGGCCCTCACTGGACAATGATTCTGCCAACACCTTGATCTTGAGCTTCCTAGCCTCCAGAAATGTGAGAAATAAATGCGTGTTATTTTGGCTAACCAGTCTGAAGTGTTTTGTTATAGCAGATGGAATTGACTAAAACAGAAATGATGGAATTAATAATATATTTTATCTAATGAGATATTTTCAAAATATGATTATAACATAATCATATAAAATATTACCAATGAGATTACTTACATTCTGTCTTTTTTTTTTTTTTACATTAAGTCTTCAAACTCTAATGTGGATTTCATACTCCTCACATACCTCAATTCAGTCTGGTTACATTTATTTTATTATTTTAATGTTTATTTATTTTTGAGAGAAAGAGAGAGCACAAGTAGGAGAGAAGGACAGAGGATCTGAAGTAGGCTCCATGCTGATATCAGAGAGCCCAGTGTGGGGCTCAAACTCACAAACCACGAGATTATGACCTGAGCCGAAGTTGGAGGCTTAATCAACTGATACACCTAGGTGCCCCAACTAGTCACATTTAAATGCTCTGTAGTCACATGTACTAATGGCTATCATATGGGACAGAATAGGGTTAGAATAAGAGATTTACTTTTGGGGTTAGACCCTACCTAATTGTGGGAACTGATGAAGGAGTCTATGTTAGATTTAACTTCCATGTTTAATGTTGAGTTTGATGTCCCCAGAGGTCAGCCTGATTGGCAACCAGAATGGAAGCTTGTTTCTTTTTTTGTTGTTGTTGTTTTGTTTTTATTTTTGTTTTATTTTTTTGTGGGCAAGAATGAAGTAAAAATGGGACACAAAGGACAAAGTATAACACATGTATGTTTCTCACCACCCCCAACCTAGATGGAGGACAGGCTGGTGACTTTAACCATGGATCCACCCACTCATGTGATCCAAAAATCAGAGTTGCTGAAGGAAGAGAAGTGGTGGGAGGTGGAGAAGCTACGTGTTCAGCCACTGCCCCATACCTACGAGGTGCAATAACAGGTCAGTGAAAACATGAGCCAACTGCCACATTATTTGAAACACTGCATCAAACCTTACAGCATACAAGATGGCACTGCTTTACCACTGCCTATCAGATCTCATGCAAAATGTCTTTTGTGGGCAATGGAAACTCTGAACCATATATAGAATGAATTCTGGGAAGTGTAGATCCAGCTTAACTAAACTGATACAGTATGAATGCACCACAGGCAGGGAGGAAAGCTTACTCCAGTGTTTCCACGTCCTATCAAAATTAAAATTATTCTTTGGAAATATCATCTCAGTAGTAGTACAACACAGGGGTTTAAAACAGATGTTCTACAGAAACCTCCTATAGTGCAGAAAGTTTTACACTGAGAAATTTATGCCTACAGATTTTGTGTTGGTATGTTTCTCCTTTCCTCCTCTTCTTCCTCCTCCTCCTCCTCCTCCTCCTCTTCTTCTTCCTCTTCTCCTTCTCCTCCTTCTCCTCCTAGACCTTCTCCCCCTCCTCCCCCCCTCCTCCTCCTTCTTCTCCTCCTCCTCCTCCTTCTTCTTCCTCTTTTTGTTTTTTAATCTGAAACTGTAGACACTGACACAAAATCATTTAACTGCAGAGATCCTAGGGAATATAAATAATCACCTACAGAGCCCAGGCAGGACTGATCAGTGCTAATTGCACTTAAAGTAAAAGTTCTAATATAATTTTTAAAGTAGAAGTATCATAGGCTTTTAGAACTAGAAATAGTTTTTCGAATTATCAGATTGAATTTCTAGATGAGGAACTGAGACCCAGAAACATAAATTGAGTAAACCTCAAATCATTTGATTAGAGAGTAATTCAGCAAAAAGTAGGACTCTGTTTTCCAGAGATCTAATATACTATAACTGAAATAAAATGGAAAAGCAAATAAGGCTATTCAATCAAATAAGGATTGCTTTCCTGGTTAAGTCTAACTAACTCATCAAATATACATAATACCTATCTATAATTACTACCCATGGTACTGTTAATGATTTACCTATATAACTGGTGCAGGACATTGTTAATAAGTGGTAAGCTCAAGATACATCTCATTAAGGAAAAAAAAGGTATACTCTTTTTTATATATTTTTTAATGTTTTTATTATTTATTTTTGAGAGAGAGAGAGAGAGGCAGAGAGAGAGGGAGACACAGAATCCAAAGCAGGCTCCAGGCTCTGAGCTGTCCGCACAGAACCCAATACCAGGCTTGAACTCACAAACCACAAGATCAGGATCTGAGCTGAAGTCTGACACTTAACCGACTGAGCCACTCGGGAGCCCCTCAGAAGGTATACTCTTAATTGTAATGGAATTAAATAGAATATAGCATATATGATTAAGGTTAGATAACCTTCTCCTCATTTTCCAGCATTCTCATTTTCTTTTCCTTTTACCTTCTTTTTTCTTTCAGCTTTCCCATTGAGAAAGAATATCACACAGGGGAAGAGGCGAAACTATTCAGAGCACATAAAATAGAAGCAGAGAGTGGGAGAAGGTGTGTGCCTTGATTCTAGTTTGTTCTTTCTGCTCCTATGAGTTGGCTGCAGAGAACAGACGTGGTCTTGTCATATGTGTTGGCAAAGGCAGCAAGTGAGGAAGGTGCCTTCCATTCTCCCTCAGCTCCCAGGCATTTCAGAGGGGGTCTCTCTGTTGAGCAACCTTGCCTGTGAGGTCAGTACTGTGAGGAAAAAGTTGACTTAAAGTGAACATTGCCGGACAAACTGGAAGTCAAGTAGAAGTTCCAGCCAGACCTGAGAGTATCTGAAGCACTATTAAAAACTGAAGTAAGGGGGCGCCTGGGTGGCGCAGTCGGTTAAGCGTCCGACTTCAGCCAGGTCACGATCTCGCGGTCCGTGAGTTCGAGCCCCGCGTCAGGCTCTGGGCTGATGGCTCGGAGCCTGGAGCCTGTTTCCGATTCTGTGTCTCCCTCTCTCTCTGCCCCTCCCCCATTCATGCTCTGTCTCTCTCTGTCCCAAAAATAAAAATAAAAAAAATAAAAAAATAAAAAATAAAAAAAACTGAAGTAAGAATATCAGTATCAGTGGAGGCATAGACTGGCTCTTTCAAAACAACTGCTGAGAGCCTGTGCTGGGACAACAGAATATGAGTTACAGGAGCCCTTGGCTTCTCATCAGTGGTAACAGTAGGTAGGGGCTGACGTCAATGCCACCTCAAAGCCACTAGTGTTAATAATCTTCCCAATAAATTTACATACTCTCTTAGACAGAAGGGAAAGAAAAACTCTGGATGATGAAAGAAATAACTCAGACACAGAATTTGAACTTTGAAATAGTTCTACATTTACCCCCAATGAGATCATGTTAATGATAAAGAGGTTGTTTTAAACTGGGAGGGTCTGTTGCCTTCAAGTGAGTGGGTTACTTAACTTCTCAGTGGCTTGGTTTCCTCTGAGTAAAATGAGGATCATTGCACCCATTTTCCAGGGAGTTTGATGGTAAGATTGGGTTTAGTGATGGAAAATAAACCTATTTTTTTTAATTTCCCCCATGTGGGAATCAAAGTGAGTAAATTCTTAGCTTTGTGCTATGAGCATGATGAGGGAATATCATGAAAATGATAAAGCTTGATGGTGAGTGTGAATAGGAACAGTTTTTTTGTTGTTCCCCCTACAGGCTGTGGAATAATAAGGCGTGATGGAGAGAATTGATAGGAAGAGGTGTGTGAGGGTTAATAAGATTGAGAAGTCCAAATTAGGAAGAAGAAAAGAAAACTGGGGAAAAGCAGATGGTCAAAGGATAGCCCAAGCGTGAATCCAAGTATGTTTAGAGTGAGCATGATATGGGTACACATTCTATTTATAAATTCAATATCAATTTATTAGAAAAAGAATAGCTTCCCACTGAAACACTTCAAAATTACAGGACACAAACAAGACCATCCCATTATATGCTATGAATCATTCTGTGCCCGTCTTCCACTAGAATTTTTACATAGTTAATAAACACTGCTTATATGATCCTTTTTTGATAACATTGCAGAAGAAGCATTTATGGCATCTTATAAAAATTTTTATAAACATTACTCTTAATGACTATAAAAAAATGCTTATATAATGCTTGATAAGATAGTTTTATTATAATTGACTTTTATTTCTTTCAAAGACCTTCATTATTTGCAAACCGGCAGTCTTTTGATGTGTCAACTTGGCTAGGCTACCATCTCCAGTTACTCACTGCACACTAACCTAGAGTTGCTGTGAAGGTATTTTGTGGATGTAATTAAAGTCCATAATCAGTTGACAGGGAGAATATCCTGTATAATCAGGGTGGGCCTGACATAATCAGTTGATAGGTCTTAAAACAGAGCTGAAGCTTCCCCTATGGGACACACACTTTGCCTGTGCCCAGAGTTCCTGACAATCTGCTCTACAGATCTCAGACTTGCCCAGCCAGCCCCTGCAATCATATAAGCCAGCTACTTGCAATATCTCTTAATAGCTACATCCTACTGGTTCTACTTTTCTAGCTGAAGCTTATAGGGAGGAAGTTCTATGTTTTAGAAACAATATTGCCAAAGAATGTACTCTAAAGTGGGAAATAAATGCTACCAAGAGAAGCTCATCAGCCTAGTGAATGAATGGAGTGCATAGAAAAACAGCAACAAAAGCCTGGAAATTTGAAATCTGTCAGAAATAACTGTAAGTACTATATCTGAAATGTCAAAGGAACAGAAGTGCCAAGGTGATTGCTAACCACACTAACTTAGCCTTGTTTTGTGGGAGATGAGGGAAGAGTAAGAAATAAGGGGGAAAAGGAAACAAGTTATAACTGACAGATATAAACAAATTCTTCAAATTCAGTGTCTGTAACCAAGAGCTGCGATTTTCCTCCGGCACTATAAAGCCTAGCAGTGTAGCCATGCTGATGTGCAAATTCAGCTGGAAAGGTTCCACACCCATCTGCAACTAGATCACACAGATTCCCTCTCCTCTCATGCAAGGTTCCTATTTCTGATGAAAGACAGAACATTTTGCCCCTGAAAATGCAAATAAACTTACCCCCACAGAGGCACCTGCTCACAAGTGATAAATGGAGGCCTTGAAGTGTTTCCTCTAGTGAATTACATATTAGAATTACACTTTCTATTTCTGGGAACTTCTCATTCTCACCTATTGCCTTGTTCAACATTTGCTGCCTCTGGCTGCAGAAACTGATTAGGAAGCAAGGCCAATTGGAGATTTGCAATGATACTGTATTGACTTTTTTCTTTTTTCTTTCCTTTTTTCTTTCTTTCTTTCTTTCTTTCTCTCTCTCTCTCTCTCTCTCTCTCTCTCTCTCTCTCTCTGTGTGTGTGTGTGTGTGTGTGTCTTAATAAGGGAGACAAAGCCAGCAGAGAAATGTGTAGTAGCACTCTATTTGATTGTAGTTAGGGTCATCTCTTGTTTTCTCTATTTCATAGTAGCAAACCATGAATACCCAACGCTTCTCAGTTACACTTAGCTAAAACACATTGGGTGTTATTCATTTTAAAAGCTTGAGGGATAGAAGCAACACTAGGCTGTAGAAACCTTGCCCTTTGTTTGATAGCCCTTACATGCCATCAGAAAGAATTCTCCAGGACAGGTATCATTATAGATGAGTACACTGAGGCTATAGAAATTAATATCCGAGGCAGAAACAGGATTTTATCGGAGACCTGCTCTCTTTTTGTTCTGTTGTGCTGCCGCTGTAAGTAATACGTGTATCCTCTAAAAGTCACATTGAAATTAAATTCCATTTAGTAAATATACTTGTGGACTATCTACTGAAAATAATCATCTACTCTGGAAACTTCTTTTGTAGAACAAATATCATATGTATTGGCCTTACCCATCCTTTTTTCCATTTTTTTTTCTTTTTAATTTTGAGGAAGATATAAAAGAATCCTTTCTTCCTAACATGTATTCTCTATTAGCTGTACCTCCTAGGGTTTGATAGATACAGGTAAAGAGACCATTTGCTGATGCTAAGTGAACGTGGTGCCCACAATTTGCATGTGCTGCAGAGAAGCATCTACAGAGGAGTAATTTCCTACCAGTAAGGATAGTTTGGTTAGATCTTAGATGCATAGCCTACTTATACCAAATACATTACCTATGTAAGTAACTCTTCTCCATCTGCTCCTCCTCCCACAATCCCAAGAAAAAATGTTTAAAAAATCTAAAAAGAACAAATGATGAGTATAAAAGACAATTTTAGAAATAACCATATGAATAGTCTTCTCATTATTTGATTAATAGTCTTCAGAATATGAGAAATCCCATCTACTTATACTCACCAGGTTTGCATAAAGATCAAAAGAGTACATATCAGGAAAACTCTTTATTTTAAAAAGAAGTGCTAGCTCAATAGAGATAAGATGGGAACAGATAATCATAATGAAATGTTGATATGTAAATATATTTTGCATATAATTAATGCAAGCCTAAATATCCAGCATATCTCCATGCAAGTTAAACTCAATATATACTTGACTTTTACTTATAGATACGGTATACACATTGTTTAGTGTAACAAACAATTGAAAGACCTATTTTGCATTTTGATGTTTTTGAAGTCTAGTTTCTATTTCAAACATTTAATTTCTGTTATGTGATGAAAAATAGCCCCCCTACAGAAAAATACTTTTGTTTTCTTTGTTCAAAACTGTATTTCACTTAGCCATAGAGTTCTGAGCTCTCAGTTGCCTTTGTTTTTTGTTTTGACTTTTGTTCTGACTGTGAGCAGATGAAAAGAGACCAGGAGGAGTGTAAAGCCCTCTTTGATACCTGAAGGATTCCTAAGGGTTCTTTTATTTGTTGATAGCTGGGATTTTCTCATTTACATCATTTCAGAGAACAAACCATGTAGCTGCCATATCGTATCTGTGTCTGGGTAACCTTTTGCGCTAGACTGCTGTGTATGGATTAACTCATGATGGTTATTGACTCAGACTTCTTACAGCATTCCTCTGAGCAGAAGGCAAAAATCAGACTCTTCCATTCCTTATACAAACAGCAAGCATCCAAGCCAATTTCTAGAATCACTAGGTTTTGACTACGTTAAGAAATATGTACATTTTCTTTCCTGAAGAAAACTTTTGAATTGCTAATAGTTCAGAAGAAGTTAGGCTGAGGGTATACTTTAACTCAGATAGCTTCCTCAGATATTTTCTAAGTAGGAAAATAAAATTATTAGGAGAAGGTTTAAAGCCCTTGAAGTCTTCTGATACAGTGCAAAAATTATAATTTGCATATAAACAATTGGTATGATAATTATAATTTTTTCCTTTCAAGAAAGCAAATTAATGACTCCTAAGCGAAGTTTTAATCCAATTCTAACATTGGTTTGTGCTTGAATGTGGCAAAGCATAATTTCTTTAAGTATTTTTAATTCTGATCTTTTTATTTAACATATCATCCCCCACCCCCACCCTGCCCTGCTCCATCTAAGTCTCTAAATGAAAAAAGAGGAAAACCTTGTTACAGAAATGTAGTGAATTTGCACCTCCAATCTCAAATCTCACACCTTGGAAGGCCCCAATCTGCTGTTCATTTCACAGTGCTATGTGAAAAACTTCTTGAATGAAATATGGAAACTGAATTTTTAGACATGTTATAGGTAGAACATAGCTCTACTGACCAATGGATGGTATTGATTTTCATAAAGTAGGATTTATTCAAGAACATACTACTGGATACTAAGCTTGACCCTGTTTCACAAATAAAGATGACATAGGGTACTGACCCTGATTATTGTTATCCCTTGACATTTTTAAGCCCCCAAAGATCTTAACTAAATATGCAACATTTTAGGCAACATCGTGTAGTGAAGAGCATCATCTCTGCTATCGGAATAATAAGGTTTGAATCCTAAATTTATTACTTTCTATTTGACCTTGAGAAGGTTACAAACCTTTCCTAAGCCTCAGTTACCATGCCTGTGAAATGATACTACGAATCTCATTGAAGGAACTATTCTGAAGATATAAAGAGGAAATGAATTTAAATCTTTAGCACAATGCCTGGCACATTGTAATTATTGAAAAAGGGTTAGCATGTATTCATCCTGCTAACCTAGTGATAAAAATTAAATCAGTTGCAGATAAAGTCAATTTCTTGTTTCTAACACATGCAAATCAGTTTGAAGAGAGACAAACTTAATTATAATTATAGATTATTACATGAATGGTACTCATTATGCAGCAATAGAAAACTGACCAGAAAATTTTATTCAGAAGTAGGTCTCTAATGTAATAGAAACTTAAAAAGATGTAAAATTGGCTTTGGCACTAGGTAGTGAGTGGGCAAAGGCTAGGCAAGTGTCAAGGAGGCTGCTGGTGAAGTTTGGGACAATGGCACACAAAATGTTAGCAGAAGCTGGAAAATAAGTGAAAAAATTATGATCAGAGGCTGAAAAAAATGGCGATCTGTGTTTTTAGTAGTGAAACAATTGACAAAGCCATATCCTATGGTTACTTGGAAACCATAAAATGTGCTTAATGAACTTGTGAATCTAAGACCTCCAAGCTCAATATTGTAATTTTTTTGGCTGCATGTATTAAAATACAAGAGAAATCTGAACTAAGTTAGAATTTTTCTGCTTATTTGTGGTATTAATAGTAAATATAGAGGGCACAGGATGCAATTGACTCAAAAAGAAAACTGCATTTCCTTCAGTCTCTCCCACCAATAAGATTCTCAAAACGGACTCACAGTAAGAATTAAGTCAAGTGTAGCTTTAAGATCCTTTGTTGATACTGTAGAAACACTATGGGGGTACCAACTAGACCTCTTTGGCTACACAAAATGGTTTCTAAGAATTTTAAAGGCTTTATCCTCTTAACACTCTACTCCAAACAGAGAGAGGTTTATTTCAGAAATTATTACAGATATGGCTTCTGAGGTATGGAATAAACAAAAGTTACAACAAACATATGAAGTGCACAGCATTTTTAAGGGAGTAGTATCAGATTGAATTAAAATGCGCAGAAAGTGTTAAAAATGAAAAGATGCCTATGCCTACAGTTTTCTATGACCATCAAGTAGCCTGAGAAGATACTCAGCTTCAAACACTGCTAATTTCTTTTGGAAAAAAAAATGTCCGTCTCACAGGAAAGAGCCAAGAGTCACCACACACACACACACACACACACACACACACAGTTTGAGAATCACACTATTGTGGCCACAGGGATATCAACACGCATGACACAAGCAAAGTCATGATAAATGATTATATATCTGGGCTTGCCAGTTGTCACTATGTGAACAAAAAGATTACACTTTTTACACTGTGAGTAAAAAGATCAAATGGAAAGAGATCCTCAATTATTCCAGCCATCCCAACTAAGCCAGTCTTTAACCAAACTTGCCAGATGAATGCAGCTGCATAAGTAAAGCCATATGAGATCAGCAGAAGAAACTTTTCCCTAACCCATAAAATGAAAAAAAAAAAAAACAACACCTTTTTTTTTGGTCTAATCCTCTGAAGGATAAGGGTGGTTATGCAGCAGAGATAACCAATGCACTCACTACTGCCATAAATTCTAACACTAGTGACCTATCACACAGATTCATGTCATTAGTCACTAGCTGCAAAGATTTTAGAATAAAAAGAACAAAACAATCCTCGTTCTTAAAAGAAAAAAAGAAAAAGGAAAAAGTTGAAGAGAGAGGAAAATGAAAGAAAAAGGGAAAAACTCATTTTTTTGTTACTCATGAGTATGATTGCTACAAATAACCCATGTAGCCTCTTCACTTTTTGTTTTAGATCATTTTTCTCAACTAAGGAGTGGTAAAACATGTTCTGCTCATTTTGCATTTTTCTCATTTGCAGATTAAATGAAATAATATATACGAGCCACTCTGAAAAATATAAAACCTCCAGATTTCAGATGTTTGTAAATGTAGATAGTAGGAATTTCATTATTGGGAACATATTTTAAGCCCTTAGTCTAGCACATTATTCCCTAAGGATGTTTGGGAAGCCAGTTAGAATATATCTTGTTTGAAATGTAATGAGTCTTTTTACTGATAACGCAAGCAGATAATGTTTTTTCTTTTGCATTTTTCCAATAGTAATCAATTTGGAAAATTATACCTTTATGTTTCAAATAGAATGAGAAAGACTCTTGATCCATATTTCTGAAAATCTAAGGCTTACAACTCAAGCGTGTATATTTTCACATTTGATTTGTGATAAGGAAATCTGTCCATCCATAATCAGTGGAAATTTATGTCACATTCTAAAAGTCACTAACAAAGAGATATGTAATGCTTTATTTCCCTGGCAAAACCCATGACCCCTTAATAGATCACAATTATTTTCTTAGAAAAATACTATGACTTCTTTCAAATGTTTGTTACCAGTAATACCTTTCAAATAATCTCTTGAAATAGACTGATAACTACAAGATCCAATTCCCCTCTGTTTCTGATACCATTGTTTATCACGGTATCCCAATCCCCCAATCCCCCAATCCCCCTCCCAGAGTGGTGACCATTAATCTCTTCTTTCCAACAATACAATTCTTAGAAATGGCAAAGATTTTTCTCCCTTCCCCTTCTTTTTCCCTCTCCCTCTGTTGATCCCTCTCCCTCCTCTTCCCATTTCTCCTCCTCTTCTTCCTCTTTCTTCTTTTTAGTATTCTGAATATGTGTTCCTTGTTTCCCCTTCACAATCAGAATGCAAATAAATTCCATCAATATTTCCACAGATCATATGTTTCAGAACTTGAGCGATATTGGGTGTCAAAAAGACTGGAATCTACTCACTCTTTTCCATTGTATAAGAACTTTATGAATGACTAAAGGCAAAGGGCTGAGGTGAACTAAATTATAATACAAAGTAGATAGGCTAGATAAAGCCACGGAAGAATGTTGGTTTAAGAATTACATAATATTATGAAGACTTAACCACTTTCACTGCATACCACTGCAGGTACATGGTGATGATCCTTTCTTCCTTTCTTCTTTATTTTAGGTGCCATTTCATCAACAACTATTTCTACATATATTTGGCAGAAGACCCTATTTAGATCAGCATTTCAAAGATTAAAGTCAATTACCATTTCTCACAAATATTGATTACTTTTCTTGCTACATAAGCAAGCTATGACCACACATGCCCCCTACTTAAGTCAAAATATAGGGTATACAATGGGGGAACAACAAATGCCCAGCTCTAAAACTTAACTCATGCATTATAAACATTGCCTAAAACAAAATTTTATTTTCTTTGCCATGGATAAGTAATTTCACTAGGGATTAAATGATATTGTGCATACTCTGTGGAATGCTCTTTAGTAATTAGCACTACAAAAGAAAGAATCTTTATATTTATTCTGACAATAATAATAGCTAGCATTTATGTTCTAGGGGCCATCTGAAACACTTTACATGCACCATCCTTTCCAATCGCCCCTAGCACCCTAGGAAGTAGATATTACATTTGCCTCATTTTACAGAAAGTGAAATGAGCCTCAGAGAGATTGCAAACTTTGTGCAACTTGGAAATTGAAACTAATAATCTTGTACACTAGATTCTAAATGCTCGGATTTAACCATATCCGTGATGAGGAGAGTAGTTGCTGTCCAATATATACATTTGGAAAAAAATTTTTAATGTTTATTTATTTTTGAGAGAGATATAGAGCATAACAGGGGGAGGTGCAGAGAGAGTGGGAGACACAGAATCTGAAGCAGGCTCCAGGCTCTGAGCTGTCAGCACAGAGCCTGATGTGTGGCTTGAACCCGTGAACTGTGAGATCATGACCTAGCTGAAGTCCAACACTTAACTGACTGAGCCACCCAGGAGCCTCTAACAGATGCATTTGAAAAAAATCTAAATTATTATAATGTTTTATAGCAAATGAGTTTTGCCACCTTTAAATTAAATTGTAAAATTACAATCAAACTAATTCTAAGTGCCTAACCTAATTTTAAAAACATTTAAATCAAAATCCATTTTAATTATTATGCCATATATGTAAATTATTCTACCAAACCTGAAAAGCAGTTTATTATAATATAAAAATTAAAATTTTGAATGGGTAAAGTTCTCTTTAAATTTTTGTTTGCATATTACTTACACACACACACACACACACACACACACACACACACATTAACCCAAGTATTGTTTAAAAATTATTGTCTGAACTAAATTATATTTTTGGGGAAGTTCACAATACAATAATATTGGAATGTGGGGATATGTAAGTATTCAAAAGGAAATTTCCATATTTGTATACAATGAAAATAAATATTAAATACATCAATGAATATTTGATAAATTATTCCAGGAAATGTTAATTTGAAGGAAAATATATAGTATAACTCAATGAAAGGTAAGCAAAGGGGGAAAAATCACTCTCCTTTGTTAAAATTCTTACTTTGATCTTCTGATATTTGCCATATTACTGGAACTGGTGAAATGACAGTAATCCTTATAGTGCCCGTATGTCACATCTCCCCCATGCCTGTCCTTCCTTGTCTTCGACCCTGCATTATTTATAAACTGTTTACCCCACTAGATGTAAAGCTCCTTTTCTGACACAGACAATGTAAGGTCAATTCTTTTTATTCCCATGCTTCTTCACACTGAAGAAAACACTATGTAAGAGCAAGATTCAATTTTTAATGGGGGCATAGATGCTTTAATCTGAGGCTTTTTTAAAAGATTATAAAATTGGAGAAGATGAATTGAATATCAAAAGGAAATAATAAATCCTTTTAAAAATAGCTTATGTAATAGACTGAATAGTCACAGCATGCCAAAATTAATTTGCAATACATGCATGCATCTGTGATGAAAAGGTTTTAGAAGCACTGAAGTGCTCCTAATCTCAATAGCCAGGTGGCAGGAGTAGAATGGGTGGGTAGCCACTCAGGAAGCTCATGGTAAAAGCTATTTACCAACTAGGATAGAAGGAGTTTAATATTTTAACAAATGGCGTGACTGTATCAATCCTACCAGTGAATATCAGCTCTGAGTACATAATGTGCTTTCTGAATCTCTAAGAGCCTTCTAAATGATTATAGTTAAAAGTAAATTGTCTAAAGGATCATTCCATCTAGCTTAATCTTTTATTGACTGTTTGTCTTTCAAAATAATATGTAAAAGAAACATTACAAATATCAAAACATTTGAATTACAATGTGCATTGCATTAATTTTAGCATGTTTGCCAATTCGTACCATGCGGATTTCACGTATTCTGTTTGCAGTATCCAAAGGATCGCTCACTGAAGTTCTGAGAAGCAGCAATACCGCTCATGAGCAGAATAAAAATTGCCAATAGAATTAATGGCAAATTCATTTTTCAACCATTTCCCATATTTTTCCTCTTTTCAGTAAGTGTTACGCAATATTAAAGAACATATGTTTGCAATAATGTAAAAATATATAAAACAAACTCTTGTTCACTTCACACCCATATCAGTTTTGATAAGGATCTACTCAAAATAAATAGCAATTATTTATGGTGCTACCTCTATTAAGCTCTGCATGAATAATTGGGGTGTTAGCTCAAAAAGTTTAGCATTCAGCAAGGAAAAGGAAAGTCAAACACACTTAAATCTAAAGTCCAAAGCAAATTTGAAGAAGGAAGAGATATCAGAAGGTAACATATGACTCACTGAGAAATGAAAAGGACATAGATTAAGAAAGTTGGCGAGTGTTCAATGATACAGACATAGAACATCAGAAGCCAAAAGTATGAATGGAAATCAAATGTCAGAAACCACTTAAAAACATTAATCAGAGGATTTCCAGGAAAAAAATGTTAAGTTGAGATCAACTGTCTAACCTTCCCCAACTCTATTAGAAGACTTCTGAAGAAGCCCAAGGGAATATAAGATAAAAAGGAACCATTCACATGACTAAATCTTCCAGAATTTTGCTTGGATACTAGATTCTGTGAGACATGATTGAGAGAAGATCCGAGAAGCCCCTCTCAAGTCATCCTCTCTGGAATTTCAGTGATAATGAGAACAACATAAATTATGAAGACAAGGAGAAAATACTAAAAATAGAAAACAATGACTATGATGTTAATCAAAAGAAAGCAGAGTGAAAAAGAAACACAATGACACTTGGATGGTGATATAGGGAAAGATTAAAACAGAAGAAGACCACAGAGAATTAAAATATTCATAAGCAATAAAATCAGAGCCATCCATGCTCTGAATATAGACAGTAGAATATATGATTTAGTGTACAAATGTGATGACCCCACCAGTCACAGATGAAACTTCTAAGAGAGATTATTTGATAAGGAAGACAGAAAAGAGAAATCTAATATATGGCAATTAGACTTCCTGAAGAAGAGGATAAATTATAAACAAGCAATAACCAAAAACATAACAAAATGAAACATTCCAGAATGGAGGGAAGATTTGTTGTATCACCTACCCTGAAACATTAGCAAAAGAGGCCCACAGTAATAAAGCAAAGTCCATAAGATACAGCAGGTGTCAGTGGTGACCAGGAAACCTAGAGACTCGAGGGTGTGTGGATGGGTGGTGGGGGCACATCAAACAAAATGAGAAGATTAAAATGAACTCAAGAGTTGTAACATTATAGTATAAATATCTAATAATTAGTGCTGTAATACTTAGAATTTACATACATATTCTACATAATACACAGAATTTAATATGTGAAATTTGTTCATAAAACAATCCTAAATTCATATTTCATTTTCATTAAAAAATTTATTTCATTTCATTAAAAAAATGTAATGTGAAACAATGAACGTTCATACAGAGTCAAATATCACAGATTTAACAACAAAGCGATAATAATGTAAATGTTTGCTGAAAGGAGGTGGTTTTTATTACAATGTTTAGAAGTTAACTTTAAACTTATAAAATCTTAGGGCACCTGGGTGGCTCAGTTGGTTAGGTGTCCGACTTCGGCTCAGGTCATGATCCCACAGTTCACAAGTTCAAGCCCTGCAACGTGTTCTGTGCTGACTACTTAGAGCCTGCAACCTGCATCAGAATCTGTGTCTTCCTCTCTCTCTGCCCCTCCCCTGCTTGCCCTCTTTCTGTCTCTCACTCACTCTCAAAAGTAAACATTAAAAAGTAATAAATTTATAAAATATTTTTTAAAAATTTTAACATTTATATATATGTATATATATATATATATATTTTTTTTTTTTTTTTGAGAGAGAGAGACAGAGAGAGAGAATAAGTGGGGAAGGGGCAGAGAGAGAGAAACAGAGGCTCGGAAGAACACTTGGCACTATGAGCACAGAGCTCAATGTGGGGCCCCAACCCATGAACTGTGAGATCATGACCTGAACTAAAATCAAGCGTCAGCTGCTTAACTGACTGAGCCACCCAGGAGTCCCATTAAATTTATAAAATTTTAAAGATGTTAAATATAAGTATTTAAAATAGGATGTATACTTTTCAATTCATAGATGATAAAAAAAAAAGACAAGTCCACTTATCAAAACATTTTTTTAAAATTTTTTTAGAATGTTTATTTATTTTTGAGAGAGACAGAGACAGAATGTGAGTGGGTTGAGGCACAGAGAGAGGGAGGCACAGAATCTGAATCAGGCTCCAGGCTTGGAGCTGTCAGCACAGAGCCTGACGTGGGGCTCGAACTCACGAGCTATTCGATCATGACCTGAGCCGAAGTCGGATGCTCAACCCACTGAGCCACTCAGGCTCCCCCTACATATCAAAACATTTTTAAAAAAGGAAACAAACAACCAAAAATGAATCCTTGATAATGAACAATTTGATGTTATGAAAATAAAATCAGATGAGTCAAATGCCACTATTTAAAAAATGACATTATTCCCTTGCTGTAAAATCCCAAAATATGTTTTCTAGGCCCACGATTGTTGGCAATCTTTAAAATTTTTATCAGTAATACCCAAATATCTATCAGAAAACTTGTCCTAATATACATGCCTGTAAGCAATTTTATAAACTATTCTTGTCACTCTGTTAAAGCTCAGACACCATCCAGATTCTAATATTGCCACTTTCTTATGTGACACCTCTCTCAATTTGCAATGTTTTGATACCTATTGATGTAAATATTTTGAGAGATTTATTAGACCGCGGTATTCATTTATTTCTTTATAAATAAACGACTAATGCTCTTTGGCCATATTTCTATTAGGATGCTTATTTTTCCTCCAGATATGAGTGTAATTTATAATATATTATGTAGAATATATATGTACAAATATTATTCTTTTTCTTGTTTGTATTGTAAAGTATATTTTTCTAAGTTTGCCATTTACTTTGAATTTTATAGTATTCATTGATATGCCAAATTTTTTTTTTTTCATTTTTTAATGTAGCTATCTACTATACCACTAATTTATTGTATCTTCCATTAAGGATAGACTTTCGAATGTTTTCACCACTTGGAGATCAAATAAATATTTTCTTATAGCTGTTCTATTTAATTATTCAGTCTACACAAAATTTATTTTGCCATAATATCTGAGGTAGGTATTGACTTCATTTTCCAAGTAGATCGTGATTATCCTAGGGCCATTTGTTAGTTTATACCCTAATGTCTCCACATGGTTAGCACTAAATATTCTTATAGCAGAAGGCTTTGGGAAGATTATCATTTACTATAGTTCATGGATTACACAGGGGGTGGACATATTGCACAGCCCCATGGTTTAGTCCTCAACTTCGCTTTAATACATGTTTATATCAGTGATCACATGTAGTCTTATGGTTTTAAATATCATGTCTGATGATCCCCAGATGAATGACTCCCAACAATACCAGACTCATTCCTGACTCTCTCCTTATGTGTGTGTGTGTAAATTAATGTATTATATTACATTTATTTATCAAAAATAAATGTAGAGCTATTTTTATCTGCTTCCGTGACATCTCTACTGGGACATCTATCTTTTTCCTTACTTGGCCATATCAATTGTATCTCTTTACTTCCAGTTGTTCATGCCCCAGACCTTAGCATGATTATCAACCGCTCATTCTTCTATGCCCCACATCTCATACCTCAGCAAACCAAAATACTTTTTAAAGATCTCAAGAACCTGGGTCTCTTTGTACTTTCTCTACAGCAACTGGCCTAGTGGAAACCACCATTACTTTGGGCCTCGAATATTGCATTTGGCTCCTAGCCCAGAGCCTCTCTACTTCCACTATCGTACTTTCTCCCCAACTCCGCAGTACTTTTCCTCACAGAAGCCAGATTGAAAGATGTGAAACATAAGTCAGATTGATACTGTATCCTCTCTTCCAAAATTTCCAACAGTACACCACCTTAATGAGCGAAGTCCAACTTTCCTAGTATGCCCCAGCACATTTGAGATCTGTCCCTCCCTAGCCTCATCAGTCATCATTCCATTGGTCTTCTCACTATCTATCCCTCTAATACTGCAGAGCCTTAGTTACCATTTCCTCTTTGAAGATTTTCCCTCAAGCCAAGTAGCTGTTCTTTCATTTACTTCAAATCTCTGCTCAGATTTCACCATATTAGAGAAGTCGGCCTAATCATCCCTTATAAAATAGTACGCCCTCCCCAACAATCCTGACTGATTTCTCTGTTAGTTTGCCTTTGTTTGTTTTTTCCATAGCACTTACCACCAGGCTATTATATATCCAGTTCATTGCTCATTTCCTTCTCCTTTCACTAGATTGCAAGGTCTGTGAACACACAGACTCAGTTTTGTTCACGTTGTCATATGCTACAGCAGAGACTGGAACAAAGTAGGAATTCGATATATTTGTTGAATGAATAAATAAATGATTGAATAAATGAAGGACAAACTGACTCACTAAGATCTGTTTGATCCTATTTTTGTTCCATTTCTTTTTTAACTGGTGTGCATATTGGGAGAAAGTTGATGATTCTTAAGTGTGTTTCATTGTCACATACTCAAGTGTTATTCCTTATTATGTGTTAAAGGGCTGCGTTATAACCTTCTTAAGTCTTACCTGTTTAACTATTTTAAAGTTTTCTGATTTAGAGGGTAGTGGGAGGGGACATTTTTTTTCCTGATTTATGAATAGTATTTGTTTAGAGTAATTATATTTCAATAATGATACGTTTGAAAATACTCATTCATTTTTCACCAATTTTGTCATATTGACTTTCTGGGAATTTATAATATACAAGGTTATTTTCTTGCTGGGCTCTAATTGCCTATTATACCATAGAACATGTTTCTACTAATTGTACTGGGACCACCTATTACACATTTTATGCTTAATAATATGTTCAAATTCCCAATAGAACAGCATACAAATGAAAAAGAAGAAATATCTTGAGACAATCACAATCTATGGTTACCTGGTGTTTTTAAGTTGAAAAGTAACTGAAAGCTGTAACAGAAATAATGTCTTTTAGAAAGAAGGGCTTTAAATTTCAGCTACAATGAAAGAACAATAATTCCAAGGAACCAATAGAAGTTGTAATCTATTCAGTATTTAAAACTCATATTTTCTAAATAAGATCATTGTCACATGCATTTATTATTTTAAATGGGCTCTTTCAAGAAAGCATTGAATTTATATTTATGAAGACATTTATTACACACTAAATGCCAAGTAAAGATTATAAAAAATATCTTTATTGAAGTCTAACAGCAATGAAAGACATTTTCCATTAGTAGTATAATTAGCTCATAATTATGTAGGCAATAAATGCATAATTAGTTTTTTTATTCTTAATATATTAATATTGTATACAATATTGGCCATGGAAATGTAAATAATATTGACAAATTAAATCACCATTTCCCTGTGTACTGAATATCAATTTAATTGAATGAACAGATCTTTTTAAAACATGGAGAAGTTTAAGAATTCTTCCACCACAAACCTACATAGAACTCTTGTTCCTTGTAGATCTGAAGATACATTATACTTTCCTATATTTGAGTAGGTGGGTGTGGAGGATAATATCTAGGCTATGCAAATCAACATTAGAGATAGGGCTTATAATCCTTTTCATTTGCTCCTCAGCTCATTTCAAATATTAACAGGGCTCTTTAGTTGTATACTATAAGCTGGCTTATTGTTTGTCTCCCAAAATGTAATAATGTCTCATTAAGTAAATAAATACCTCCCCCTAAAAATAACCAACTTATAAAGTATGAGATGGATTTCTTAAATGTTAAACAAAGACTTACACTACAAATATTCAGATCATCACAGTTTTATATTTTCCTTACTTTGGGGGCAGTGGCAAGGACCAGCATGCCTGAGGTTGAAACTGTAACACAATCAATATTTCAAGATTATTTTATTATTTTTCTTAATTTTTTAAATCTTTATTTATATTTGAGAAAGAGAGAGACAGAGTGCGAGCAGGGGAGGGGCAGAGAGAGAGGGAAACACAGAATCCGAAGCAGATTCCAGGCTCTGGCTGTCAGCACGGAGCCTGAAACAGGGCTCGAACCCACGAAACGAGTTCATGACTTAAGCCAAAGTTGGACGCACAACCGACTAAGCCACCTAGGCGCCCCTCGAGATTATTTTAAAATAGAAAGTATGCTTACTGTACTTTTGTTAGTGATAATTAAAAACTGGAAAGAATGAAAGTGTCCTATTATAGCAAATAGTTATATGTTATTATTATATATCCTATTATGGTATATTATAAAACTTTTAAAGTAAGGATTTCAAGGCATTTTTAAAATTTGGGAAAATGTTCACTATGAAATTTTTCCGAGTATATTAAAAAAAATTAAACAAAGAGAGGCACCTAGGTGGGTTAGTCATTAAGCTTCTGACTCTCGATTTCAGCTCAGGTCATGATCTCACAGTTTGTGGAATCAAGTCCCCTATTGGACTCTGGACTGACAGCAAGGAACCTGAGTGGGATTCTCTCTCTCTTCTCTTTTTGCCCCTCACCTGACTGTTTACTCCCTCTCTCTCTCTCTCTTTTTCTCTCAAAATAAATAAATAAACTTAAAAAAATAAATAAAACACAGAAAATATATGTAGACCTTAATGAAATATTATGAAGTGACCATCCTTGTAATGGTAACCCAGGTCAAGAACTTTGCCAATCCCCAGAAGTCTTGTCCAAGACTTCACAATTCAGTCACAACTCCCTCCTTCCCTGAAAACTTGAGTGCTCTCCTGACATTCATAGCAATTGCTTTTTTTATGAGTTTTTCTAGTTCTAATATCAAAGAATACTTCCCTAGACACCAAAGTTTAATCTTGTTAAATTTTTAAAAATGTGATGTGTCTTTTAATTCACTGTTTAAATCTGAAGATCCTCACGTTATCTTGTACTTTTCTGGGGCATTTGGGTCTCCCACAATCTAGATCTTGCTGATTTCATAATTATGGGGCCGTTCAACATTCGTCTTCTGTTCTTCCTGAGAATGGGCAGCTGAATCCAGAGACTTGATTAAACTTAGTTTTTAATCACTGTCAAGGCTACAGATGATGCTTTCTTTCTTCAAGAAGTGTATTATGTCTGCTTGCTTGACGATGTTCAAACTGCTGATATTCAATGCCTGGAATCATTAATTTTTTGAGTGTTGCAAAATGGTGACATTCTAAATCTAACTTTCTTTATGAGTTGGAATAATTCTGTAAATAAAAATTTTTATTCTTCTACTATTAGGGTACCAAGTATTATAGTTCATATAGTAAAGGTAAGATAGTTTTTTCCCCCATTATTCATTATTTAAAAAAAATCAGTTCCTTTTCATCCTCCAAAAGTGACTAGGCTTTTTCTTTTTCTTTTTTTTCTTTTTAGTAAACTTTTTATCTTGAGGTACTTGTAGATTCATATGCAGTTTTAAGAAACAATACAGAGAAGCTCCAGGTATGCTTATGCAGTTTTTCCCAATGGTATCATCTTGCAAAACTACAATGCAATATTACAAGCAGTTTATTCATACCCATAGAGTCAAGGTACAAAACATGTCCATCACCCCAAGAGTCCTTCTTGTTTCACTTTTAAAGTCCCGGTCACTTCTCTTACACTTCCAGCCTCTCTATAAACTCAATGATCAATCTGTTCATCATTTCTATAATTTGTCATTTTAAGAATTTCATAAAAATGTAATCACACAATAAATAATCTTTTGGAATTGACCTTTTCCATGGCATAATTCTCTGGACATAGCAGTTGTTGTGTGCATCAATAGTCCATTTCCTTTTATTTCTGAATAGTATTCCACATTATGGATGTACAATTTAACACTTTATGTGTTGAAGAACGTCTGAGTTGATTCCAGTTTTTAGGTATTACTAAGTTGTTACATAAAAAAATATTCGCCAACTACTAAATATGTATAAGCCAGTCTTACAAGATCAAAGTGCATCTTTTATTACTTTTATAGCATTTCAGAATTTTAATGAATATTAGGTATTAAATTTCATATCCTATTAGTGGAAAAAAACAATATACTATATTTTAAAAATTAAACTTATTTTGAGATAATTGTAGATTCACACGCAGTTGTAACAAATAATAACAGACATCTAGTGTACTATTTTTCCAGCTCCCTCCAGTGGTATATTTGAATAAGGACATGAAAAGAATGTGTACAGGTTTTATGTAACATACATCTTTATTTTTCTGGATAAAACCCTAAAAGTACAATTGGTGGGTTGTATGGTAGTTTCATATAGATTTTTAAGAAATGCCAAACTGTTTTCTGGCATGGTTGTATCATTTTACATTACTATCCATTGTGTGAGAGATTCAGTGTCTCCATATCCTCACCACCATTTTGTGTTGTCACTAATTGTAATTTAAGCATTCTTAAAAATACGAAGAAACATTTCATTGGGATTTTAGTTTGCATTGTACTAATAGCTGATCATATTGAACATATTTCATGTGCTTATTTGTAATCTGTGTGTCTTTTGTGGTGAAATGCCTCCTAATGTTTTGCGCATGATCTAATTGGATTGTTTGCTCTTTTACTGTTAGTTTTAAGAGTTCTTTATATATTCTAGATACTAGTCCTTTGTCAGATATATGGTATGAATATTTTCTCTCCTATTCTGTAGCTTGTTCTATCATACCCTTAATAAGGCACTTTACAGGCAAAGGTTTAATTATTATAAGGTCTAATTTGTTATTTTTTTCCTTTTATAGATCATGTTTTTGTGTCAAGTCAAAGAATTGTTTGTCTAGAGTTATTTTCAAAGGACTCTTTCATTGTTTTTTCATTTTTTTTTTGTCTTCAACTTTATTGATTTCTGTTTCTATTTATTTTCTTTTATTTTTCCTTTTGGCACAAAAAGGCACAGTTTATTACACAGAAATTATTCTTCAATAAAGATAAAAAAATTCAAAAGGAGTCACTCAACTTCTACCTCTTGGTCTTTGTCTATAAGGAAAGAGCAACACTGACTGTAGTTTCAAAATATATATGAGTTCTTGCAAGATAGGACTCCAACACTTCTCTGTTTTCTCTGTATACAACTAAATCTTTAGTAGGCCATTATATTGTTCCATCAGGAAAGTTGAGACCATGGGCATGAATCCAATGATGCTCTTCTTTCGGCATGAAATGTAATCCTTTTTTATACACACACACACAAAATACAAAAACATTTGTTACAATTGGTGAATTTACACATAACATTGACAGTGATCATCCAAAGTCCATAGTTGTACATTCAATGAGTTTGAACAAATGTAAACAATACACCCATTGTTATAGTATTATACAGATTTTTTTTCCTGTCCTAAAAATTCTCTCTGTTCTGATTATTTATCACTTTGCACAATTCCTTGCAGCGACCACTAATCTTTTTATTGTCTCCATAGTTTTGCCTTTTCCAGAATATTTTCCAGAATGTTGGAATCATACAGCATGTAGCTTTTTAAGATTAGCTTCTTTCACTTATTAATATTTATTTAAGATTCCTCCATGTCTTTTCATGGTTTAATAGCTTATGTATTCTTAGCACTAAATAGTATTTCACTGTCTAGATATACCACAGTTTATTTATCCATTCACCTACCAAAGGACATCTTTGTTGCTTCCAAGTGTTGTTGATTATTAGTCGAGCTAATCACTACCACAATGTGGTGGTGGAAGTCCTAACTCTCCCCTGGTCTCTTCTGATACCATGCCAGCTGGGAGGGAGAAAGAAACATAATTACTGTTGGGTAAGAGGGTAAGTCCATATTGCCTACATGATCTCCATTGCCACTGTGGTCTAGAGGGCCTGTTACCTGCTGACAGTTAAGTCCTGGCTCCGTACTTTACTTTCTTTGACACTACCCTGCTGGGGCTGTTGAGGTTTCATTACAGGTGCAAGAAGACAGAAGTCTAACCTCCCCACTCACTGTTTCTGCAATGGGTGGGAGTAGGGCCATGTTTTTTTCTGTGGTTGGATGCCATAGAGCATTTATCTTCTAAAGGTTTTAGGTTTTCCTAAATTATCTCTTTCCTGGTCCCATGGCTAGAAAGAGCTGATTTTACTGGAGCTTTTATTTTTTTTCTGTGTATATAGCATTTCTGAGTTACCGGCTTCTTCACCTTCAAGTTTGGGATATAAGAGACAAAAAGAAACTCGAAACTCATCACTGTATTGTTCCTTGAATCCAAATTCCCTACTTGGTGTGCTTTCTTCCTTCCAGTTTCCAAAGTCTTCTTACATTTATTTTACAGATAATGTCCATTATTTTTAGTTGTAATTAATAGAAAGGATAGGGAAAATAGAACTATTCCGTTTTCTTAGAAGTCTCTTTTTTAAAGGTATACTACAATTGATTTAACGATGTTTGATGGATTTCAATCAGTTGCATTTTTTATCTTTAATGAAGTTCAAATGGTTTCAATTTCAATTATTAGGAGACTTGTTAAGTGTATACTGACTTATTTTAACATGACTTTAAAAGTTTGTTAGATCTGTGCTATTTGGTAGAATTATACTCTCCCTTTTAGTCTTAAATCTATTAATAACTGTATTTCATGTTCACCACAAGTTTTATGTCAATTTTTCTCAAATAATTTGATCATTTGATGCTTACTCTCTATTGGATTTTTCAAAAAAAGTTTTATTGGAACAATATTTTCCAGGTTCTTGCATGTTGATAACATTTAACAATGTTCTTTATCATTGAATGTCAAGATAGGTAAATACAAAACTCTTAGCTCACATTTTCTTCTATCACCTTAAGTATGTATAGCTTTTCTCATAGAATATAACATTGTTTTTGAAATTTTTTATGATAATCAATTTTTTCCTTAAGTTCATTTTCTTTTTCTGTCTGCATAGTGATTTTCTTCTTTTATCCTTTATTTTTTCTTCTCCTTTTATCCTTTAGAGTCTAGTGATTTTTTTTTTAATTTTTTTTTTAACGTTTATTTATTTTTGAGACAGAGAGAGACAGAGCATGAACGGGGGAGGGTCAGAGAGAGGGAGACACAGAATCTGAAACAGGCTCCAGGCTCTGAGCTGTCAGCACAGAGCCCGACGCGGGGCTCGAACTCACGGACCGTGAGATCATGACCTGAGCCGAAGTCCGCCGCTTAACTGACTGAGCCACCCAGGCGCCCCTCTAGTGATTTTAATATAATTCTTTTGGTGTTTGTTGTTTTGAGTTATTAACCTTAGGCACATGATGTACTTTTTTATTTTGTGTGCTATTATTCATACGTTGGATTTATCCTTTCCTCTCTTCAGTATTTGCCTCTTTATTTTAAATATCTTAATTTTTTTATCTTCTCTTGAAAATTTAAACATTTTAATTTCTTTTTATCTTGCATTTCTCTTAATGCATTATTTGTTGGATTTATTTGCTTTTGTGGCCCTCCTATATTTATGAAGTGATTTTTTTTTGTTTGTTTGTTTTGAACTCTAATGCTTTTCTGAGTATTGTCTAATTTCTTTTGTTTTTTCTAACTCTGACTTATAGTGTTATTTCATGGTGTGTGTGTGTTTGTCAAGTTTATCTCTTTTACTTGTTTATTTTTGAGGAAAGTAGTCACATGATGTTACATTTGTTTCAGGTATATCCCATAGTAATAACGTATACTATTAACGTAACATAGTAATAACAACCGCACAATACTATGCTCACCATACTTGTAGCTACCATTTGTTACCATGCAATGCTATTACAATACCATTGACTATTTTCTCTATGCTGTCCTTTTTATTCCTGTGACTCATTCATTTTGTATGTAACTGGAAGTTGGAATCTCCCACTCTTGTATATTTTCATCTTAATGTTTGACTCATTTGGAACAGGAGGCTGTAGTATTATATGGTTTTGTGGGCTGATCTGTTATGTGGCAATTTGGGAAGATTCTTCAACTTTTAAGAGGGAAAAGTGGTCAGGATATTTTTTCCTAACTTACTACTATTCTCTCCTCTGTTACTTTTCAGTAGCATTCAAGAATATGGCAGTTCACTTTCTGAGCTTTCCTGGCTCTCCTCTAACCTCACTTTTATCTGAAACTCCCTTTTCTTCATTTCTATTTTCCTTGTCCTGCTCAATTATCCCTCTCTTACATAACCAATTTCACCAAGGGAAAAAAAGAGAAAATAAGATTAGCATAGGGATCATTCCAATCCTAACAGGTCTTTTCCTAAGAGAGGAATTATCTGTGAGATGAGGGCAAATGTGGGGTAGGGTTTCAGTGGGTGTGGAAGAGATGGTGATTTTTTTTTTTTTTTTACAAAATATGGAAAAACCCAGCATTATCAGAATTAGTATGTTATACATTTGTGGAAATAAAAATCTCGCAATAAGAATATTTCACACAGTGATTTAAATATATTTTAACACATCAAAATTCAAAGCTGCAGGAATCAAAAAAACACACTGAAATATGAACCAAGAAAGGAGAATGAGACTGTTTGGATTATCTTGCAGGCTAACTGTAGAAAAAGAATTTCAATTTCCTCAATATTTCACAATGGAGGTGAACAACACTGCATATATTATGCATGGTTCAGGGTTATAATAAATTGAAGGAAAGGGGTCTTTGTCAAAGAGCAAGACAGTAAAGGATTAGGAACCACTTCACAGTGCATGTGAGGTGAAATTAACAGAAAGCAGAGACTAGTCTAAAAAAATCAACTCCAATTTTGGTATGTTTTTTCCAGAATGGAAAATTGTTTGCAGTTTTGAAAGCGTGAAAGCACCAAACTAAAAAGGAATCCATAGCTTAATATATGAAGGGGTAGTAAATTGGCACCTAAACATTTCATGAGTTTTATATATGTTCAATAATTTTAAACGAATTTGCTCATTTAAAAAAAAAAACAAAAAACTTCCTTTCCAGAAATTGTAAAGTAGGTTAAATATTAGAAAACTGTAGATAAAAAATAATTTTTAAATGATTAAAAGTATAAATACTGGAACCAAGCAGAATATCTAGCAAAAGTTTAAATTGCATTATAAAATTGAATATCTCTCGAATCGGTAAAAAGTGCAAAGATTGAACAAGTGGGTAGACATTTGGTTAAAATAAGATAAGTAAATATGAATAATTTACTCTTCTGATGAGATTACTAGATTGATAGACCCTACCAAAAATGCCAAGTACACCGTGTCTTGATTTTATCCAAGTATGACAACGTCTGATATGTAAATTTCCTGGAAATAGGTGTATACCTTGTGGAAATGGTAGTGCACAGCTGGTTCAAGAATTATATACAGCTGAGTTGATTAATAGCTTTGCAGCACTTTAAAGGGAGGCGTTGGGTGTCTCTTTATTAACGATTTCAAAGAAATTATAGAAGGAAAGTTTATCAGATTTTCAGTTGATAGAAGGTAAAATGATAGGACAGTTCACATAACTAACTCACATAAAAGCATACTAATGTGCTTTTCCATAAACAGGAAAATACAAATTAATAGTATAAACATTAAATTTCAAAACAGCATGAATAGAGAATAGGAGAGACCTAGCAGCCAGTAGAGGTTTTAGGTGAGCAAGAACTTGATAAGAATCAATATTATGATCCAGATTTTAAAACTGACTATCGATAGCGTCCAGTAATGAGAGAGAGGTGGCACCATAGACTCTACTGGCTAGACACATTCTGGGATGTTATGTTTAGATTAGGGATATGTCAAAAGAGGGACTACAAAAGCTAATACGTACTAAAAGAAAACAAC
Organism: Panthera uncia; assembly: GCF_023721935.1. Taxonomy (NCBI): domain Eukaryota; kingdom Metazoa; phylum Chordata; class Mammalia; order Carnivora; family Felidae; genus Panthera; species Panthera uncia. The sequence continues at coordinate 90,532,496 of NW_026057578.1, forward strand.
CAAAATAGTGAGATTCTGAATATGATGCAATACAAGAAATGGTTGGCAGAATACCTTGGTGCTATTTAACACATCTGGATATAGCAGCTGGTATATGCTATGGTCCAGAACAGAGGTTGGCAAACACACCCACGGGCTCAATCCAACTGTTTTGTAAAGTTTTCTTGAAATACAGTCATTCCTGTTTGTTTATGTATTATCTGTAGCTGCTATTGCATTACAATGGTAGAGTTCAGTTACTACTGGGACCACATGACCACATAGCCTAAAACATTTACTTTCTGGTCTTTCACAGAAAATTATTTGCCAACTCTTTGGGTAGGGAAAAAAAAGTATAATGGGATACATGATTGCTGTATTCAAATATGTATGTTTGAGCACTATCTTTATATGTAAAAATGTATTCATTTACTTCAAAAACCACACATGATGGATATACCTGCTAGGTATCAGAATGCTGATCAATACTGTGATTCCTCTGTGGTCTCTATGGGAGAGAGGATGTGTTTGCTATGAATACAAGATGAATGAGCCAGGTAGAAACTCTGCTTTCATAGAGTTAACATCCTGACAGGGGACACCTATTATTAAATAAATAATTACGTAATCAAGCACAATTTTGGTAAGTTCTATTAAGGCAAAATAGAAAGTGCTAAAACAAGCATGCATTTCATTTATTCAAAGGTATCTTTTTCTGCTTACATTTTTAACATCTCTGAAATAGAAATATATATTTCAGACAATTCTGTCACCCTATAATATGGTATATAATTGGGGGAGTTGTAGATTGGTTGGGAAATGATAACTGGGAAGTTTATCTGTAAAAGTAGTATTTAAGCTGAACAAATAAGATTTTCATTACCCAGGAGGCCAAAGCAGAATGACAGTGGATTTAGGCAGAGTTAGAATTAGCTGAGGAATTGTATCAAAACTATGATGATTAGTGGTTGTTGATTTATATTTTCCTCTTTGTCTTACCTTGACACACTCAGGGGAAAGATGCATGGCAGTGATGCCTAAGACTATTGACTTTACACTCTACAGGACCAAACTCTAGTAAAAATTATAATTACACATATAAAGGATGTTATCAATTGTCAGAGTTAAATTAATGTTAGCAATTAATTTTTAAGTAGATAGTTTTTATGTAGAAGATGGTTTATCTAAAAACACCCAAAGAACTTTTAAGCAAATGAAATACTAATGATATTTAACCCTTCTATAGCAGTTCCTGTGTCAAGACCTGTTACAAGTGTTGAAGAGATACGCTTTTTAGGTGGCTTGCTCATGACCACCTGAAGTGAGTGGTGGGTCTGAGGTGTAAACCTAAGTTGTCTGACAAGAAGTTACACTCTTCAGTGCTCTGTTGTACTGCCTCTCAAACAGGAACTATTCACAAATGAAATGAGCTAGTCCCAGATCCCATGGCTGTCAATAATTAAGTAGAGTATGAACTTTATCTTCCAGAATTACCTTAGACAAGATCTTTTCATTGAGTAGTTTGATTTTATGAACGATGGTGATCAACTCTAAGACATTATCATTCTATAAGGGGTAGTCCTTTTTCATTGTCACACATTGCAAACTGTAACTAGTAAACATATCCTCTTATTTTGTTACAGCTGCATTCTTTCTCTGATGTGCTTTAGTATACTTTTTTTTTTTTTTTTGGTTTTGTGTTAAATCAACCTGTACTATTTTTAAAGCAAACAGATTCTACATAGTGCTTAGGAAAACGACCGACTATCTCACATTTTCATGCTGTGTGCTATAAATTATCATGAAGATGGTTAGGATACTTTATGGTTCCATTAACTATCACTTTTACTTTTGTTTTCCTGGCATTTAGTGGTTCTGCCAAATTTTAATATTATCTCAGGGTTCCTGGACAATTATATTTGAGAGTTTCAGAGTACCCAGGTGCTCTGATTTAGTGAAAAGATAACGTGAAATACGCCAAGCATATTAACAATTTACCTTCCCTAACAATGTGGTATTAAATACTACAGAACAAGAAACCAAGGATATATACATACCTCAGGAACTTCTACAAAGATTGCAACATACATATATACTTGTGTATATACACATACATATGTGTATAAATGTGTGTGTGTGTGTGTATGTGTGCATCTGCGTGTGTGATTGTGTCTCTTCCCATTGAGGAGGAGGGGAGAAAGTGGGACTGCTACTAACTTTATCAGTGCTATAAATTCTAAGGATATCAGTATTTTCCACATCCAACCATAAGTCCAAGGCATTTCTCAAAGTTAATTTTGGAGTTATCTTTAAAAAAATTTCATATGTCACTACTCCTTTTCATTATTATGGATGATTGAGAGTTGACTATATTAGAAAAGGGCCATGTGCTCTGAGTTCTTTCTTCTATTATGACTGAAGCAGTGCTTTCCTAGTAGTCTGAATAAGTCTGAAAGTAAATGATCACCAAGCGTTTTAATATTGAGTTTCTATATCATTATGCTCATATACATTTTCTAAGGCTGTTCATACCTTGCAATATTTGCTTACTATGCTATTGTTTTTAAAACCTGTCTATTTTAAATTTTTAAGCACAATTTTGACCCTTCTGTAACTTCCCAAAATTATATTTTGTTTTCCTACAGATACTTCACCTTTCCTTTATGTATAATGCTTTAAGAAAATACTGCCTTGTAAAATAAACATGATTTTTTCTTTTGTACCAGCAAAAAACCCCACAAAACCACAAAAACACATATTTACATGTGTAAATGTAAGTTAATCCCCATGTCATTTCCTGTCTCTTCCATAAGCCCCAGAATCATATGGAAATATTAAAAAGGAATGTTAAACTAGAATATTAAACTAATAAAATACACCACAAACCTTACTATCTCTTACTCAAAAAGTATTTGTATCTATTTTTTTATGGTTTATTTTATTATTTACTTTTAGAGAAAGACAGCACCAGAGCATTCACCCTCAGAGGAGGGACAGAGAGAGAGAGGGAGAGAGAGAATTCCAAGCAGGTCCACAGGGGGGCTTGATCCCAGGAAACGTGAGCCAAAATCAAGAGTTGGTCTCTCAACCAACTGAGTCATGCAGGCACCCCTCAAAAAGTATGAAAATTTTAAAGTGTCCCATAATACTCATGAAGGTAATACATAGATACAACCTGGTTCATTAGGTTAGTAATGTGAGAAATTATCTTCCATTTGTAATTAAAAACAGTAACAATATATACTAATAAAATTTACACCAGAATATGACTTCCAAATTACACAGAAAGAAATGAAGAAAGAAAGAAAGAAAGAAAGAAAGAAAGAAAGAAAGAAAGAAAAAAGAGAAGAAAAGAAAAGAAAAAGAAGGAAAGAAAGAAAGAAAAATAAAGGAAGAAAAATAGTGCCCACAAAAAAAGACATAGGACATAAAAATGGCATAGTCTCAAGATGAAATACAACGTACAAATTAGAAATCCCTTTGACAAAATGAACTACTAACCTAAGAAAATGTTCTTGATTTAATTTTAGGTAATAGAAATAGATAATTAGGCAGTATGTATGGTAGGAAACCTGAATATTTAGGAAAAAATAAATATGAACATAGAGAAGAAATACTCAGATTACATATATAAATCATTAGGGGAATTTTCAAAGTTTTAAACTTATTCTTTGTGCCTTTGTGTCTTTCCACATTGTGTGTGTGTGAGTGTGTACACATATTCATATGTATATAAAACGAATGAATGAACATACATATATATTCTGTACAAGCCCTAATCACATTTTGGGAAAACATGAATAGTTTTACTAGTGTTTTATCCTGACAGCTTTTCTTTAAATGTAAATGTTAAAATTAACTATTTTTTAAATAGTTATTTTGAAAGAAAACCAACTATTTGAACAAAAGTAAATAATGTTAAAACAGCAGCTAATGAAGTGGTATGATTATAATATACAAGATGTTCTTGGAGGCTTTTCATAAAACATTAGGCTTATTTGTCATTTTGTCCATCATATGATTAGATGACAAACACTAATCAGGTTTATATCCATACCACATCAATCAATGGAGATTCAGTCCCTCATGAAGAATACCCTTTGAATGTATTTACCTTATATGTCAATTTCAGGCCAAAATGTGATCTGTTTCATTTACTATTTTATTTCCAAAATTTTGTCCTATGCATGGCACAAATGAGGCTTTCAATAAATGTATTTAATTAAATAAATTACTAAGAGGTTTCAAGTTAAGAGATTAAGCATATAATCAAGGCATAACTGATATGTTAATAAATTATATGGTCTTGCAAAACTAGATTGGATAAGAAATTATAGGTAAGAAAGAGAAAAACAGGATCAAATTCTGAGAACTCATTCCTCTCACAAAATTAGAGGTCAATAAAGAGGTGATGTGATAGTAAAGGAAACTGAGAATTGATTTCTAGAACACAAGAGGAAATTCTGGAGATTACAGAGTTCTGGATTCAACCAGGGAAGAATGTTTCAAGGAGAGATGTCAGTTCTGATGAAGGCTCTGAGAAGTAGAGTAAAATCAGGACAGAGGAATGTCAATTGTATTTAGCCACATGGAGATTACTGATGACCTTGGAAAGGGCAAATTCTGGGAGATGATTGGATTATTTTAAATTTATTTTACTAGTGGTAAAGGTCATTTTCATCCTCCGACATGGTGGCTTCATATTTTTGGAAGCCAGATTTGGAATAGGTTAAAGAGTGATTAATAGATCGAAAATAGGTTTTTTGTTTTGTTGTGTTTTGTTTTTTAAGTAAAATAACTTGGAAGGCTATTTTTAAGTTTATACTTTTCAAATTACCTAAACACTTATCTAATCCTCTAAAGACCCTTTTCAAATGAATGTCCAGATACATTTTTTTCTGATAAAAGGGATATCACACAATGTAGCACAAAAGAGACAAAATTCTAGCTTTTCTGATCCACAGCCCAGTGTTTTTTTCACAACAAAATATAATACAATATTCTCTGAAATACACCTATACAATGACATAAGTATTTAATACTTTACAAGAATCTGAATTGTTATCAGTCGAACAAATCTAATCAATACTGGGATCTTCTACCTGTTACCAGGGACTTTTTCAAAAGTTTTTTCCTTGGACTTTGATTAGATCAAGTTCTGTGGAACAGCCTAATGTTTTGAGATTCCATTCTTCAACTGTACCTCCTTAGGGTCTTAGAGTCTTATTCTCAAAGAATTAGTTTGGACTTTTATTAATTAGGACAAATTGTCGGGGTGCCTGGGTGGCCCAGTTGCTTAGGCGACTGACTTTGGCTCAGGTCATGATCTCACAGTTCGTGAGTTTGAGCCCCACGTCAGGGTCTGTGCTGACAGCTCAGAGCCTGGAACCTACTTCAGATTCTGGGTCTCCCCCTCTCTCTACTCCTCCCCTGCTCACGGTCTGTGTCTCTCTGTCTCTTAAGGATAAATACACGTTAATTTTTCTTTTAGTAAAAAAAAGACATATTTTCCTCACAGCAATGTAGGCGTTGCCACACAAAAGCTAAAGAACACAAACTGATAGTTGATTCATATGCAGGAATAGAAATGGGTTACCAGCTTAAAGAATCAATGACAACCAGGGTACTTCGGTAGCTCAGTTGGTTAAGCATCTGACTTCAGCTCTGGTCATGATCTCATGATTCACAAATTTGAGCCCCACATCCAGCATTGCGCTGACAGCGGCTGCTTCAGATTCTGTGTCTACCTCTCTCTCTGCCCCTCCCTCACTCGTACTCTCTCTCTCAAAAATAAACATTAAAAAATTTTTAAAAAACTTAATGATAACTATAACACAGAAACAGAGGAAAGCACTACATTGACATGAGAAACCAAAGTGAGAGAAAACATTAAAGAAAAAAATGCAGGGGGGCCTGGGTGGCGCAGTCGGTTAAGCGTCCGACTTCAGCCAGGTCACGATCTCGCGGTCTGTGAGTTCGAGCCCCGCGTCAGGCTCTGGGCTGATGGCTCGGAGCCTGGAGCCTGTTTCCGATTCTGTGTCTCCCTCTCTCTCTGCCCCTCCCCTGTTCATGCTCTGTCTCTCTCTGTCCCAAAAATAAATAAAAAACGTTGAAAAAAAAATTAAAAAAAAGAAAAAAAAGAAAAAAATGCAGGCGTGGGAGAAGACAGAAAAAATAAAATAGTTGAAAATGAAGTTCATTTGGTTGGAGGTAGCATTTCTGGTTTTGTGTACATTTCTATATACATATTTCATAATTTAAAGACTAAAGTGTTATTTTCCTAGTATAAATGCCTTTGTTTAGGCTGATCATCAACTGCTCGAACAGTATTTTTCTAGAAAACAAACATCTATCTTAAAAATCCTACTTTAAGGATCCTGCTCAGATAGCTTATTCTCATCCCTAAATAGCCCAACTCATGTGGATCTCTACCCATGCTTAGGTTCCTGATATCCTTACCATACATTGACTTCGTGGCATTCTCTAAATGTTGTATTTATCTTTTCACACTAATTTATCTTATCTCTTAAAAACATGTATATGACTCTTGATTTCAACTCAGGTCATGATCTCAAGGTTCATAGGTTTGAGCCCTGCATCAGTCTGTGTAGCTGGCAGAGCAGAACCTCCTTGGGATTCCCTCTCTCCTTCTTCCTCTGCCCTCCCCTGCTGTGCTCTCTCTCTCTTATAATCAATCAACCAATAGCAAAAAACAAAACAAAAAAACCCCATCATGTATACCATGGAACACTTACATTATTTCTTTATAAATTCCTAAGCATTCAGTACAGACACTTTCAAAAACTGGGCTGGACCTGATAAGTCTGGCTTGTGACTAATAAGCATTGCATTGATTTTGCTGAATCTCTAGAAGAAAGATGAGTTTTTTTCCAGTTGACCCAACAATAATGACTGGAGCAGAAAGATAATAAGAGATGTTTTGTCTAGGCCCCTCGCACCTCAACTAGGGATTTCTTAAATAAACCTTCAGTCAATCCATGGAAGACATAGAACCTTTTTACTAAACTAAGATTGTGGAAGAATGATCTCAAAAGTTTCTAGACCTGGGGTGCCTGGGTGGCTCAATCAGTTAAGCTTCTGACTTCGGCTCAGGTCACGATCTCACCATTTGTAAATTCGAGGCTGTGTCAGGCTCTGTGTTGAAATCTTGGAGTCTGGAGCCTACTTTGGATTCTGTGTCTCCCTCTCTCTCTGGCCCTCCCCCATGCACACTCTGTCTCTCTCTCTCTCAAGAATAAATAAACGTAAAATAAATAAATAAATAAATAAATAAATAAATAAATAAATAAAGTTTCTAGACTTGATTAAGCCCTACCTAATGCTGCAGAAACTGTTGGTTACTAGATGTTAGACTGTCTTAGGTCCTAGGGAAACCCTTCTAACAATCACTTGGTAGATCACTAGTTCAATAACTCAATCAGTAATCACTAATTTAATATTGTTCCTTCTCCCCCCAAATCAGGTGATGGGGACAGTGGGATGGGGATTCTATTGCTGGGACAGGGACATAAATGAGTTTATATTTTCTTCCCTATGGAAAGAGACCCAGCAAAGGTCTTAATCCAATTCAAAGAAGGTTAAAATATCTTGTACAAACTATGTTAGAGATAAAATTCATAAAGCCATCTACAGTGTAGTCTCCTGTTATATTTTATGAGTGTGTCTTGAATTTCTAAGGACCCCAGGAACTGAAATCTCTGGAGGCCATAATATTTCCCTCTATATCCATCGTTTAATCCTGTCTTGCAGGCAATTTCCAGCATTGCACAGCTCCCAAATGCTCTGTTTGTCTTTCAATGCTTGAAGCAATACTTGCAAATATGACCTCATCAATGACTTCTCTATGGCTGTTTTCTTTATTCCTAGACTAACCAAAGAAAAGCCCTACATTCATTTAACACATCGTGGCTCACACAAACTGGAAACACAGATCGCCATTAAAAAACAATGTGAAGGCTAAAATCATGAGAAGGAATACTTTGTGTTTTAAGCATTCAATTAGATATCTATATACTCCCTAGTAGATATATTTCATTTATTTGTTTGTTTCCAGTTCAGAGCATCTAACTAGAGTTGAGTTTTGCTCCAAAATTAAATCATTGTAGATTCCAAATTCTCTCTCAATTTTAATTTCACAATTTAAATTGGTTTCATCTTAATGTACTTAGTGGGGAGTACAAATTTATCTGGTCCACTATCTCAAGTACTTTCGGATGAAGTGTGCCTAGAGCAGGCCAGTGGCCAATGAACTTGTCAGAATCCACAGGCTCACATTCTTTACTGAAGTCCAACAGAGAATAGTGGTCTTCAAAGTATCTATATAATCACAGCAAGCATATTTTCTCTGAAGTATCCATCTGTTTCTTTGTTAGACCACTTATTTTTCTTCCTGAATATTTATTGATGAGTATACACCATATTTCCAAGGAAAATCTCTATAGACCTTTGAGTAGCAAAATTGCAAGTACTAATTCAATATTGTTACTATGGCTTTCAATTATTCCTTACAAATCCTTTAAAAAGAGGCAAATGAAGACCGTGGATTAATTATCATATTGCATTAAAATTCATCATTTGAAATTTGCCTAATAGATTATTATTTGCCATGCACAGTAAGGCACAGATTTGCTATTAGAATTCACTTGACCTCAGGCATGTTAATTGCAATCCTAAAATAGCATCTATTTTATTTTCTTTGGGTTTGGCTTGTTTTTTTTAATAAGTTATCACTTATAATCTGATGGCTAAAGTTTTGTTTAAAAATTACAAAGTAATTTTTAGACTCTATGAAGTCATGTTTCAGCGTTACCTATGTCACATGCCAAATGCTGAAGTGGTGAAAAAATGCTGGGCTCCTTTAAATGTCATTTCTACCATCATCCCCACCACATTTGTATGCTGTTTATAACATGTATGATGCTGGTAGAACTGAGCTGTTAGCAAAGCAACTCCACACTCATCCACTCCTGGTTTTGCTGTCTTTCCACCTTTTGCAAAACCAGCCTTAAAGAAATCATCCTGGTGGTACCTGGGTGGCTTAGTCGGTTAAGTGTCTGACTTCGGCTCAGGTCATGATCTTGTGGTTCATGAGTTCGAGCCCCACGTTGGGCTCTGTGCTGAAAGTTAGAGCCTGGAGCCTGCTTCAGATTCTGTGTCTCCCTCTCTCTCTCTGTCTCTCCCTGCTCATGCTCTGTCTGTCTGTCTCTCTCAAAAATAAATAAAAACATTAAAAAAAATTTTTTAAAAATCATCCTGAAAATACCATTAATTAAGGGTCTTCTTGATGACCCAAGTTATCATGCAACACAATGTTAATAGGGTAGCCCATTGGAGAGTTTCTCTCTCCTTTGCCCTACTTTTCATAGTACTAACCATTTCATATTGCATTTTATTTCTTTTCCCATCTGACTCTCATATCAGGCTAAAAAATAATTGATTTTAGGGACTGCATTACATGTAGTATTGCTCCTATTACACAGTGAGTGTTTTAAAAATCTGTAAAATAAGTAATATAGTATTTGCAATACTAGCGGTCTAATGGAGGTCAATAGATTTCTAAAATCCCATTTAGTTCATGAGAAATTTGAATTAGGCTATATATTTGCAAGATAACAATGAACACAATTAATGAAAAAAAATCAATCAAAATCTTTCTCTGCTCAAATAGAATAAGAGGAGTGATTAATTTATAAAAGAGTAAGGAAAACAAAGATATGAACTATTTAAGATTTAACAGATCCATCATCCTAGAACAAATGCACCACAAAACACCTTCTGAGGCTAAAGAGACTAATAGCAGCTAGGTGTTCTTTGTAATAGAGGCTTTAAGACCAAGCTTGGGGACGTCTGGTAAGATGAGTCAAAAATATTTTTCAACCAATTTTTAAAAATTATAATAATCATGACTTTTTTTGAAGCAAAGCCTCAGGATAATATGAACTAAGGTCTGGGTGTACCTGTTTTACTTGAGCTTTGTGTTTTCATCATTTTTGTTAAACGTTTATTTATTATTGAGAGACAGAGAGAGACAAAGCATGATCATGGGAGGAGCAGAGAGAGAGGAGACCCAGAATCTGAAGCAGGCTCCAGGTACCGAGTTGTCTGCACAGAGCCCGATGTGGGGCTCAAACCCACAAACCGGGGGACCGTGACCTGAGCTGAAGTAGGACGCTTAACTGACTGAGCCATCCAGGCACCCCTGTGTTTTCATCATTAGTGTCAGTTCCTTCAGTAACCATAATATATATTTCTCCTCATATTCTGTCATCCACAAGTATTTCCTTCACTTTCAGAGAATGCACGTAGGGTTAGCAGTAAGGGCGATTTTGAAGTTAAATTATACTTGGATTTCTATAAAACAAAACACACAATGCTCCACACACAAATCTGTTCTCTCTCTCTCTCTCTCTTTTTTAAGGAAATCATACTATTTTAAAATAATAAAAAGAAGTCTGCTTTTTACATTGTATCAAATACTATTAATTTAATGCCATCTTGGGTTTACTTACATACACAGACTGGATTCTAGCATTAGAATATTCTCTCTTTTTCATGTTATTCATTTCCAAGAAACATTGTTTGATTGTTCTATATTTGCCTTAGTCTTTCTATAAGTCAAGGCTATTGCAAAACCCATTAGAACAACACTGAGTTCACAAAAATGAAGACTGTCTTTAACTTAACAGAATAATTTTATAGAAGAAATAAAATTCAACATGGTAATTTTCTCATTAGATAATATTAATGAATTATTTTTTAATAATTATTTTCTTAGCTATTAATTACTTGAAATTACAACAAACTCTTTTTTATAAGCAAGAGTAAATGGATTTTTGTTGTGTCTTATTGTCTAAGTCAAATTACTTTGATGTTTATCTTGATATTACTGGATGAGAAGGCAGAGCAGCAGAAAATATAAAAATAGAGTGATCTGGCTGATGTCACCATAGATTATATTGTGGTCCAAATCCATGAAACCTCACAAAGCTATGGAGACTTTTTTCCATGTTTTTTTATCATTTGTTATAATACTAATTAAAATATGATTTCTCTTCCCTTAAACAAGACATATCTTGAATCCTCCTTATGTTCTATATGTTTTATATAATCATTATGTATTCAGATTATTACTTCATTTATTAAATGCTTGCAAAGATTTTGACAAATGCTAAACATGTAATAGCTAAAAATAAACAAGTCCTGTTTAATCTACTGAAACTGTAAATGAAGCTTGAATAAGGTTGTATCATATGAAGCCGAAAGAGATTGTCATATTGATAAATTTCAGCTAAGTGCAGTAAATTCAGTAAAAAGTTAAAAAAAAAAAGTCATCAAGTTCATGATTTGGTAGCTCTACCTAGAAGCACTATTAAATGAGCTTCTCAGCAGATTTAAACAGTCTGGAATCTTGGCATATGGCAAATGCAGAGGTTAAACACTCAAATGCAAAATCATATGCATTTTTCAGGACTCCTGGGTGGCTCAGTCAGTTAAGTGTCAGACTTTGGCTCAGGTTATGATCTCATGATTCGTGAGTTGGAGCTCCACATGGGGCTCTGGTGCTTATAGCTCAGAGCCTAGAGCCTCCTTTGCGTTCTGTGTCTCCCTCTTTCTCTGCCCCTCCCCTGCTCATGCTCTGTCTCTTTCTCTTTCAAACATGAATAAATATTAAAAAAATTAAAAAATATATGCATTCTTCAATGCAGGAGAGATACATGGTTTATTGGATAGAGAATGAGGTTAAGAAGCCAAAGAAATAGATATTTGGCTACCAAGCCAGTCATTTATTACTTTTGTAGTCCTAGAGAAGACAAACTGTGTGTTCACTTTCTTTGTCTCTGTAGTGATTATATCTGAGAAAATGTTAAAAAGACACCAAAGAGACATATCAAATGCATGCAGTGTATGACCCAGGATTTTTTCTTTTTTCTAAGGAGGAAATTATTAGAATCATTAAATTATTAGAATTATTAAATTCTGAATAAAGTCTGTGGTTTCGATAATAGAATTGTATCACTCTTCATTTCCTCATTTTCACAGTTGTACTCTGTATATATATAAGAGAATGTTTTTGCTTTGTAGGAAATACCCTGAGTATTTAGAGGCAAATAGTCATTATGTCTGCTATTTACCCTCAAACAGTTTAGAAAAAATAGAAATAAAGAGGGAAAATGATAAAGCAACTATGACAAAAGGTTAATATTTGGGGATTAAGGGTGAAGGATGTGTGGAAATTCTTTGTTCAATGTACTTTTCTATTTTCTATAAATCTCAAATGATATCAAAAGTTAAAGTTAAGAAAAAATGTTATGAACAAGACTATCTCTCCCTTTAATGAAATTTAATTTGATGTATGAAACATGGTAGTTACTTAATATCTGTTATTATGAGTACTCAACCAAATCAGAATTATAGAAAGACTATAATTTATGTATAAGATAGTCTAGAATAAGTATGTGGGCTTTTATTATACAGGAAATATTTTTAAAAATACAATCTAATTTTATATAATCCCTATGATCACATGTAAATTATTTACTTGCACATCATATAATTTAACGTTATTCATGGAGCGTTTATAAACCTACATTCATCCAGGGCATTTCCCATGATGGAACCATAAAGACACTGGCAGTCAGAGGGGCATTAGACTTCTATGCCTCCGGCCCTCCCACTGTCCTCAAGCAAAGCCTTTGGAATAGACTGCAGTGGTGAATAGGGCTTTCTCTGTTCCAAGCAAAGGGATCAAAGCTTAATCCAGTGTTGTGGGCCAGGGGGACTTCTTTGGGCTCTGTCTCTTTTCTACCAAGGTGCTCCCGTTCTGCTGGGAGCTACTCAGGCTAGGAAGGCTTATGTATGGTTTTGTTAGGTCAGCTCTGCCCTTGGGCCTAGGAAATCAGCCTTTCTTTCCCATTCTCCACTGCTACACTTCTTGTCCTCACCTCTCATTGATATTGGTGTGTAGATGGGTGTGTTTCTGGGAGGAAAACAGGCTACTTTGTATATTTTGGTTGTAGGTCAATGGCTGCCTCTAGTCTAGGCATTCAGATTTAGGGTTAATGTTCCAACTGACAATTGACCTTCTGCATATTTAAATTTTCTCAGTATCTGTCAGAAAAGTTGTCTATAAGAGGATGTAAAAGTGAGGATTTAGAACTTGTAGCTTCCCAACACATCTTATCTTCCAATGCTAATACAACATACAACATTGCAACAAGAAGCACAGCTGAGAAATTTCTAATTCTCTGAAGGGTCTTCCTGTAATGTTTGCACAAGGGTATTTAAGATGCCTAAATTAATGCTGCTATGTTGAATTTATGTGGTCTACTGAAATCAAATTCAAGCTGTAATCAACAGTGATGTTGTGGGAAAGAAGAGAGAAAGGGTTAAGCAAATGCTGTCTTATTCAAAAGGGATGATGTGGGAACATTTAATCATAACTGGAATATTATCATATAAATGTGCAGATTACAGCCAAACTTTATGAAGGATGATGAATCAGGACCAGTCTAATGATCCTATAATCTGGCAGAATTCCTCTTGCAAACATTCTTCATCTTAAAGTGATGAAGGATTTCCAATGGAATAATAACTAATGGATGTTAAGCTCTATATGTCAGGTAAAAAAAGAAATGTATTATAATTTATTTGCAATTAAAGTAGCAAAACAGTCAATTCTGCATCCTACAAACAGGCAAAAACAACTTCCGGCCTACATCCTGGGCAGGAGATTAGTGAATATCTCAACCAAGAAGATAACTACACACTTATTGCAGGATGCGCAATGCTTTAATTGGGAGGATTTCCTCATTTCCTCCTTCATTTTTATTTGCTTTCTTCTACATCTTCTTCCCAGATAATTAAAAAAAAAATGATGACAGAAATCATAAATGCATGAAACCTTTTAGGGAAGTTCCTGTAGGTATTTGAATGACTTCAATAGGAATTAGAATGTCCTTGATCAGTCCCTGCAGTATGGGAATACATACATAAAGGACATACTGTCCTTTATTCTTGAGGACCTTTAACCCATCTGAATATAAAGTGCATGAAATTTGTAAAGGCAATATTATTTTAATGGAATTAAAAGACATTACTTAAATAAAATGGTTCAACTAAAGATTATCTGTAAAATATGGTGCTTAGAATGTTTATTTGAAACTCTGCCAATTACATCAAACAGTTCAAATATTACTTTGCATGGAAAGCTCAAAAAATGCTAGCCTTCATTCTGCTCTCTTTGAGAAGAGAAACATTTTATAAGGGAAAATTTATACAGATCTTAAGGTTGAGATTAAAAATGTTTCTTATGGTAATGTTTTTTCTAAACAAATTCAGAGTGTGTGTGTGTGTGTGTGTGTGAGAGAGAGAGAGAGAGACAGAGAGAGACAGTGAGAGACAGAGAGAGAGACAGAGAGACAGAGAGAGACAGGAAGGAGAGAGAGAAATTTGGGAGTGAAAACTGGTCTATTTGATGTCCTTTCCATGATTAATACTATTTTGGAATCTCTCAATCTCTCTCTCTCTCATGCACACACACACACACACACACACACACACACACACACATACGAGAAAATCTGGCACAGCTGACACATATACCTGTGAGAATGTTTTAGTAGTGAACGTGTGTGAATATAGTAATAGGTTAGCAAGCACTAATATGTTATGCACCTACCTTCTGAACATGCTACATGTAAATAGCCTTTACGTGAAAGGTAACATGGCAGTTTTAAACAGAACTTAAGAAAATGTTTGGAAGAGTTCCTAGCAAAAGCTAGTAAATGTGGAGGAAAAGGTAAATTTTTATTAAAAACTTTTAATGTTTTATTTATTTTTGAGAGAGAGAGAGAGAGAGAGAGAGAGAGAGAGCTTGAGTAAGGAGGGACAGACAGAGAGGGAGACACAGAATGTGAAGCAAGCTCCAAGGTCTGAGCTGTCAGCAGAGAACCGTGGGGCCCAAACTCAGGAACCATGACATCATGACCTGAGCTGAAGTCAGATGCTTAACTGAGCCACCCTGGTGCCCTGGAAAAGGTAGATTTTTAACCCAGAAGTGTGGGAGTCTAAAGTTCGTATTCTTTCTTTTTTTAAGTTGGTATTCTTACTTTTTGTGTTAGTTCATAATTTTTGAAACCTCACAAAAAAGTAGAGAAAATTTCACAAGTGAACTCCAATGTGCCTGTTGCTCAGTTTCAACAAGTATCCAGATTTTTGCCTCATTTGTTCCATCTATCATTTTTTTAAATATTTATTTATTTATTTACTTTTGAAAGAGAGAGATAGGGCATGAGCGGGGGAGGGGCAGAGAGAAAGGGAGACAGAGTCCAAAGCAGACTCCAGGCTCTGAGCTGTCAGCACAGAACCAGACATGGGGCTTGAACTCACAAACTGTGAGATCATGACCTGAGCTGAAGTCAGACACTTAACCAACTGAGCCACCCAGGCACCTCATCTATTATTTGTTTTTATTTTTGTTTTTTCTTTTTGCTAAAATATGACAAAGTTGCTTCCAGGTCTCATGTCATTTCATGGGCAAATTGCACCCGTATTCGTCTTTTTCAAAAATATGGACATATTTTACATAAGTCCATTTTTACATCTAACACAAAATTGCAATTATTTTTGTATCATAAATTTTCCCTGATAAGTTAAGAAATAGTTTTTAGCTGGTTTGAATCCAGATCTATTCTATATGTTGCATTTGGTTGCTATGTCTCTTAAGTTTAGTTAATACAAAATGACCCCTCCCTTTTTCTCTCATGTCATTAACTTGTTTGAGAAACATACTTAGCTCTCCTCTAAAATGCCCGACATTCTGGACTTGCACATTTGGTTCCCTTCAGTGTCATTTAAGTTGTTCCTCTATTCTCTCAGATTAGCTATAAATCTAGCTAAGTCTGGAGTTTTGAACTGATGGTAGTTGTTCAACCATTTAGGCAAAAATACTTTGTAGGTGTTCCTTTGTGCTTTACATTGCATACAGCCAGCCCTACCAGACTAGAAAAAAAAGAGTATCTGATTCCAAAATGATGGTCTTTTCAACACAACACATCACATTCCTTTACAGAAGTCTATGAACTGTATTCCTGGGGTTAATTGTTATCCTAAAAGGCCAACCAAAGTCTGAAACGTGCAATGGACAGATTTTTTTTCCTAGGAAAATTACTATAACGCTTGGTAAATGGCAGCTTAGAGCCAACCTACATATTCATTCATTCCACCCGACAGTATATTAAAAAATAATCTGATATTCAATTGCCACAGAGCCCTGGCAGACAGTCTCAATGATGAAGTCCCTGGAGGAGCCTTTGGCAGAACGACTAGAGTAGACACTGCTCAGTAGGGAGACAGGGATGTGTCTGACACATGCACCCTTGAGGTTACAATATAAAATTATCCATTTTATTCCCAGGAAGAATTTGCCTCATTCACACTGTGAAAAATGGTTGGAGTAAGATTTTTTTATAAAAATGGAGCATAGGGAATGAAGCAGAAGGAGATCGGCTCCCTAGCTAGACATACACCACCCCCTCCCCACACAGAAAAACATACAGAATTTTTGTCATCTAGGAAAAGACAAGTTTGAACAGACTCGTATTTGCATTGGCGTTATCATCAAGCCAAATGAGGTGACTCCAGCCTGATGAATGAAAGGGAAACAGAGGCATATTTAGAAATGCATTCATAAGACTGAGAGATTTGTAGAAAGAGGGGCTAGAGGTTCATCCGTGGGTTTTTTATTTTGATCCCTAACTTATTCTGCAGAAAGATGTCCTGCTCCTATCTCAGAACAACCATCCAAGAAACAAGACACATTTTGTCACCATTCGTGAATTAAAATGTACTTAGCAGTTCAGAAATGTGTTACACTTCAGCCTGGAGAAAACTTTCAGAAGAAATCCTTGTTCTCAGCATCCCCACCGCATCTTGGCTCACCTTTAGCAAAAATATTTGTTGTCTTTGGTCTCATACATAACATTGATTTCAATTAGGTGAGTATACTGCTAAATGGGCTAAGCGTTGATCAGTCATTTCAGGCACAGCTTATCGTTGTTACAATGTATTTTTCAACAGCTGTTCCTGAGCAGAATCTTCACTTAAACTGAGTAGTAACAGAGAAGTTAAAAGCACAAGGTATTAGTTTGCTAGGGTTGCCTTAAGAAAGTACCCCAAACTGAGTGGCTGCAACCACAGATATTTATTGTGCCAGACCTATTGAGGCTAGAAGTCTGAGATCAAGGTGGCAGTAAGGCTGGTTCCTTCAGTGGGCTGTGAGGAAGAATCTGTTCCGTGATTGTGCGCTAGCTTCTGGTGGTTTGCTGGCAATCCGTGGCATTCCTTGTGTTGTAGAAGCATCACACTGATCTCTGCCTTCATCTTCACATGGTGTTCTCCTGTGTGTGTGTGTGTGTGTGTGTGTGTGTGTGTGCGTCCAAATCTCTCCTTTTTTAAGGAAAGCAGTCACATTGGATTAGGGGCTCCCTCGACTCCAGCGTAGCTTCACCTTAACTAATATCTGCAATGACCCTATTTCCAAATAGAGTCACAGTCTGAGGCATTAGAGATTACGATTTCAACACACAAATTTTGGGGGACACATTTCAACCCCTAAAACCCAATAATATAAAATTTTAAAAAAGCACAACAGATCAGTCATACTTAGAAGATACACTATTTGGGTTTCTCAACCTCAGCACTACTGATATTTTGGACCAGCTGATTCTTTGTTAGATGGAGGTACAGGATGTCTGTGCATTGTGGAATGTCTTGATGAGCATTCCTACATACTAGATAGATTATAGTGGCATCCCCACTCACATTTAGAATAATCAAAAATGTCTTCAGGGGCGCCTGGATGGTGCAGTCAGTTTAGTGACTGACTTCGGCTCAGGTCATGATCTCACAGCTCACGAGTTCCAGCCCTGCATCAGGCTCTGTGCTGACAGCTCCAGAGCCTGGAGACTGCTTCAGATTTTGTGTCTCCTTCTCTCTCTTCCCCTTCCCTGCTCATTCTCTCTCTCTCCCTCTCTCTCTCTCTTTCTCTCTCTCCCAGAAATAAACATAAAAAAAAAAAACAAAAAAACAAAAAAAACATGCCTTCAGACATTACCATGTGTCTCCAGGGGGCAAAATAGCCATAGCTGAGAGCCACTGAACAATTAATCAAAATCAAATTAATTCTGTATATCCACAAAAACCTGAAAATTATCATAACAACAGCAACAAGTTAACCTGACCCTCAGCAATAGCAATGAAGTAGGAGTTAACTCTTTTTTCAAAGTGGTACATTTGTGTATTTTTTAAAAGAGGTGAATGGGGTGCCTTGGTGGCTCAGTCATCTAAGCATCTGACTCTTGATTTTGGCTCAGGTCATGATCTCATGGTTCGAGAGTTTGAGTCCTTCATTGGGTTCTGTGCTGACAGCGCAGAGCCTGCTTGGGATTCTGTCATGCGCACTCTCTCTCCTCTCTCCCTCTCTCTCTCTCAAAATAAATTTAAAAAGAAGAAGAAATTTAAGAGAGGTGATTATTTTTATATATAGATACAAAGATATTTTGATATAAAATCCATTTCTCTATTGTCTCATGTTGTATCTCTCTGTATTTTTATTTTGATCTTTTATAAAAATGAATCAACAGTGAAGTCAGGTGCAGGCAATGGAAGGTAATGAATTAACAGGGAAAAATAAAGCAGTATATGTTTTGTTATGCACAAAACAATCATGATTCAAAATAGAGAAATCAGTGTGTATGTGTATGTCATGTGCGTGTGTGTGCTGTGTAATTTTCTTTTACATGTATACACTCTCTAGGGGCTTATTCAGATGAGCCTGCTAAAACATTGGCATGAAAATTTGTTTTTATTTTCAAGGGAGTCCACAGAGGTGGAACCATACATGTATTTGGATGTTGTAACCCTGTTTGGGCATGTCTTATTCTTTTTTTTTAAGCACATGGATAGCCATCATCATTCAATTTTTAGAAATAGGTGGGGCGCCTGGGTGGCTCAGTCGGTTAAGTGTCCAAGTTCAGCTCAGGTCATAATCTTGTGGTTTGTGAGTTCGAGCCCCACGTTGGCCTCTGCCCCTCCCCTGTTCATGCTCTGTCTCTTAATAATAAATAAACGTTAAAACATTTTAAAAAAACAAATAGGCAATAACATTAGTTTGTGTTAAGGCTTCTTAAAACTAGAAATTCAACTAGAGAATTTCTGTATGCATATAATTAAAACTATGCTTCAAAAGACTGGTCTAAATAATTTCCACTGATTTGAAAGAAAAAACATCCCTTGTTCTTTGTACATTTGCTTTTGAAGCCGTTTTAAAGTAATAAATTTCTT
Source organism: Panthera uncia (assembly GCF_023721935.1). NCBI lineage: Eukaryota > Metazoa > Chordata > Mammalia > Carnivora > Felidae > Panthera > Panthera uncia. The sequence continues at coordinate 90,551,837 of NW_026057578.1, forward strand.
GCTAAATTTTGATGATGTGAGTATAATATTCTTTGCTTGCCTTGAAAAGGTGCAAAGAAAGAAGAAATGTAGATATTGTATTACCAAATAGTCCCAGTATCTCTTATACCAATGACTTTCTGATGAGGAATATATAACAAAATTAGATTAGTTGGGCAAATATTAACTCTTCAGATGTCTTTTCTGTAAAATAAGCCTAACATCTTCTACATTGGCAAAATTCTTCATAAAAATTTAACGATAACAGTTTTTCAAAAGTGTTTGGTAGATTTGTGTTTCTTCTAGAAATTATCAAAATAACAGTGAAATGACTGAAAGTTTTGGGTAGATATTAGAGCAATTTTCCTCCCTATCCCCAGTAATAAAGAATGGACCCTTTAGTATGCTCTAACTTTAAAGACATTTATTTGGAACAAAGGTCAAAAGCAATGCCCAAGGGACTGTACTTGTCCACAGCTGTGTTTTCTTGGAGCATTTTCCCTTTTGTTTTGATTTAAATTCATTACAAGCAGTAAAATCAGAAAATTTCATTTAAAAATTGGAGGGTTCTGCTTTTCCTGAGGAATCAGCAGCTCTGGGATCCCTGACCTTCCATTCTTGCATGGCTACCATCAGATGGAGCTCAGAGGTGTAGCCCCATTTTTTTCTGGCTACATTCTTCAGTAGGTGACTGGCTTCACCACTGCCACTTTTCTCTACTACGGTCTAATGCGAGATGCCATTTATGTTTGTATTTGTTTGTTTTAACTTAGACCCAATCCCACCAATGGTACAGCCTTATAGATAGCATACGGGTTTACCATCCCCACTTAGTGAATCTATGGAAGGAAACCAACTAAGTTCAAAGAAACAGGTGTCAGAACACTTCTGAAGGGATAGGGCAAAAAAATAGAAGACATCATTATGAAGGCCAAGAACCTGAACCCGTAAGAACTTGTCACACATTCAACAAGTCCTTGTCACTAATTGCTTGGCACTGTTAGAAACAAACTAGGTCTCTGCCCTGTACTGATATCTTGAATATTGCAAAATGCATCTCTTACTTATGATCTTGGCATTATTTAACCCATCCAAACTTCACTTTCCACTTCCATAAAATGGAAAAATTGTATTTATGTCATAAGCGTAAGTGAGTAATTAGAAAGTTAATACATGTTAACTGCTTAAAATTATGTTTGCCAGGGCAACCCCTCATTAAATGTTATCTATTGTTATTTTCACCACAATTATTTTGATAACCCACTCACTCATTCTCTAAATAATCATCACGCCAATGTCTTATATTCTCAATTGACTCAAATAAACGCATAATTTACTTGTGCATACCTAGGTCAATCAGACCATGAAAAATTAGACAAAATTAAATATCAGAGCAAATATTAGCATAATTAATATTATATTAAATATCTAATATTAACTATTAGACCAAAATTGGAAACATTAAATGTTAGAGCAATGGTTTTGAACCCTGGGTGATTTTGTTTCCCGTGGAACATGTGGTGATGTCTCTAGATGTTTCTATTATCAAGACTGGGGTGTATGCTATTGTTATCTAGTGGATACAAGATAAGGATGCTGCTGTTAAACATTCTTCAGTGCACAGGACAGTGCCCTGCAACAAAGAAATATCTGGTCTGAAATATTAGTATTGTGGGATTTGAGAAGCCCTGCACTACAGACATTTACTAACATAAACTAAATAATCACTATTATGAAAATAAGAAAAAAGATAATCAGAAAAGGAGGGTATGTCAAGAGAAAGGACCAATAACAGTCACAGAATTGTTTCCACTTGCACCATATGCTCGTCAAAGAAGGTTTCATTGTCAGATGAATTAAGTGCTTTTCTCTGAACTACAGAAGTTTGACTTTCAAAAGAAAGCCTTTAGGATCAGGATAAATCTATCATCTTAATGCCCAGGACTAAGATGTTGAAGCCAAAATAAATGAATTTCCCCAGTGGATCACTAGCCATGTGTGTGAGTCTGTTCCTAAAATTAATACATGTAACGTCATGGCTTGAAACTACTTTCCATACCTTTTCTCTGGGATAGATAATACACCAAACTTTTAAAGGTCCCTAGACATCTATAAAACCAGTTTTTGTGTAAGGCTGTCATCTGGTAGCATTAACAATTTACATAAAGACTAAATTGATTATCAAATTTGCAATCTGAGCACCTGGATAAAGACTTCACTTTTTTTCCCCCACTCTTTGTCTCACCTTGTCAAATAGGAAACTAAAAGCAGTGATGGTTTTCATGACAGTGGAAGTGTCTATGAAAACCAACCATCCATTTCCCTCCAGTATGCTACTGTTTTTAGAAGATGTAATTGTTTCTTGGGTCTTATGCTTTTATTTCCAATTTTTCCTCAAGGACCTGAAGTAATTTATATGAAGCTATTAAAAAGGTAGTTTATTTGTAGGTGGGAGATAGGTTATGTTTGGAGATGTTCTTAACCCTTGACCACAAGAGAAATCAATGAGAGCGAACCAACAGCATTCACAGTGGGGGGTAGGGGGGGTTGGGGGGGATACAGAGCAAAATAGGGTTACATCTCCTTTTTCACAAAAGAGAGAATCACAGTTTTTGTTTGTTTGCTTTAATGTTTATTTATTTTTGAGAGGGGGGAGGGGCAGAGAGAGAGGGAAATGGAGAATCTGAAGCAGGCTCCAGGCTCTGTGGTGTTGGCACAAAGCCAGGTGGGAGGCTCAAACCTGTAAACTGCAAGATCATGACCTGAGCCAAAGTTGGACCGACTGAGCCACCCAGGTGCCCCAGAATCACGCCCTTATAAGTGATCACTTGTTGCCATATTACTTATCTGGTAAGTTACAAAGTTCTCCTGTCTTCTACTTCATAATTATTTTTCTGAACTGAAAGAAGAAGCCATATGATGCTATGTTTTAATGATAACTGTGCTCAGAATCTATACAATGGATTCTATTCTACCATTTTTATAAGCATTACATTTACTTCTCTATAATTGGGAATTATGTGCAGGTGTGTGTTTGGGTGCTTGTGTGTGTAAATATTCTTGTGAGAGATTCTATTAATTTTCTCTTTTAATTATTTTCTTACAATACCAAGGATGCTGACATAGGTATTTAAAATGAAAGTGAAAAATGTGCTTGATGTATAAAGCTTAGCCTCATTGATTTTCCTCAGGGCATATACAATAGAATAGCTTTCTATTTGAATTCACCAATCTAACAAAGTTTCAGGTCCCATTCAGTAATTTTTGAAAAGGAGCTAGGAATCCCAGTATAGAAGGTAAAAAAATATGAAGACAAAGGAGTATTTTACTAATATAGTTTAAGAGAAACAGAAAGCTTGTTTTGAGAGATGTGAAGAAGTGTCCTTGATGGTTATGTTTATAACCTCACTAGTTCAAAGAAACCATAACTAGAAGACAAAGTACAACTTTATTATTAAAATGGAATTCATATACTGCAGAAATGTGATATTACAGGAAATTTTACTTTCATTTGTATATTTCCATGACTGATCCCTGTAAATGCTTAAATCCAAATAAGATATTCATATTTAAAAATGAAAAATAAATGAACAAAACTTAATAGTTCAATAAGACAGCAAAACAGGGATAATGAATGAGAAAAACAAAGCAGACAGGAATTAAGCTTCAACAGGAAGCTTAGCAGGCCGAAATATTTACAAATCAATATATATCATCAGGAACCAATGATAATAGATCTGTGGAAATGGATAAGAGAAAGACAATCATAGGCATATGACTTTCAATATAAATAATACACTTAAAGTTTGCTTTGTGTTTTCTGTAGATTTATCCCAGGCCTAAAATGATTGCTTACAGCTGACAGCTTGCTAGTCTCCTAGTGATTTCAATAATTATCTCTATTGAGTTGGGGTATTGATCTGTAGCTGCTAGCCATTTCAAAATTCTCCTTTTATCCTGCTAGAGGTAATAGAATTAATGAGTCTCTTTGCCAAACATAGCAGGAACACTGGGTACACAATTAGGTCACAATATGAAACTGAAAAAACATAAAGGAAAATTAAATGGAAATTTTGAGCTAAAATAAATTTATATAAGGCCATTTTTTCTGTTTAATTTACTTGTTAAGTACAGATAGGATAGGAAAACAATAGCCAAAGTAAACCAAACAAACTGACTAGTGTATCTTCAGGCTATCCTGCATTAATATCAGTGGGAGAATGTTTAGTTCAAAAATAAGGATTTTGAATTAGAAATTTACATACTGATATATTTTACTTCTTCCAACTTTGAGTCACCATGTCTGAAACGCAACTGGGCTTTGCCCACCTATTAACTATGAGACGTTCCCTACTTTCCTTGTGTGTGGAAAGAGAATTGGATAGCATGTATGTAAGGAGGTTCTTCTGAAGAGTCAGTAGGAGGGCAGCCATGGGGAAGGTCAACATTGGGAAAGAATGCCTACATAAATTCCACAAGTTCTCATCCAAATGAGAACATATGGTTAGAAGCCACAAGAAATGGTGCCAAGGGAACACTCAAAAACTTGGTTGTAAAAATACATTGCACATTGTTTAAAACTACAAGGGATTAGAATTTGAATATTCCAATCACAGATTTTGGAACATTTTTTTTTCAGAGGCATCCACTTCCACTTTGCAAATAATTAGGCAAACCAGGGGATATGGACTACCTGATATAATGATCAATGAGAGGGATGTTAGACAAATATTTTTCACATAAAAAATTTTTGTCTTTATTTGCTTCACTAGACAATTTTTTATAAGACTTTATCAAAGATATATAATAGTAAAAGAACGAAAACCTATACAGGATAAATGAAGTAAACATGGCTAAACAGTTAAAGTAGGTCCTATTCAGGGAAAAATTCACAAACTAAATAGTTCTTATTAATTTGGCATTCCTAATAAACACTGATATTGTTACATTCTTTGACTTAAGTGCACTCACTTACACTTAGAGAGAGCATACACTCAGTTTGAAGAATCATTTGGAAGAGTAGAGGGGTTACCACTGGCTGACCACTGTTTTTAAAAGTAGAAACAATCAGACTGCTATTTATTTAGTTTGAGTAATTGCTGTTTTTAAAAGTAAAGCAGGCATCAGTGACTAGAAAAATTGCAAAATCAGTGACTGGAAAAATTCATTTTTGACCAATTTATCATTTCAACAAGTTTGTTTTTGACTTATTAATTTGCAACCTTCCCCCCACCCTCCCAATTTGTCTGCAACTAGATCACCTGATTTCTATACAGTAGAAATAGAAGAGCTGCATTTTTTCTTGCTCCAATGGCAAGGCTGGGCCAAAAGCAGAGGCCCTAAAATGGCTTTGTTGGGGCAAAGGACCAGTGCTGGCAACAAAGGAGTAAAAGAACGAAAACCTATTGAGCCCAGCAGCCTTGAACTTCTACAACAAACACAGACAGGAAAGGAATGACTCAGCCCACAGGGGATCTCCCTGCCATGACTGCCTTCTGCCCTCCTTTCCCTGCACTACCTTCCCATGGCGTCTAGATAACTGAAGAAGTAAAATAAAACAACACGACATCTAAATTGTTCCTTTTCTCTGTGACCGGGCCTGGGATCCCCAAGGAAGAACATTCCCAACTGTTGTTGGAAATCAGCTGTGCTCTTTTTTTCTGGGCACATATCTCGTTATTTGTAAAACCAAGCTGAGAAAGGAAGGAAAACCAGCCAAAGCATTTGGAAATATGTACTCCTGTGAAATTAAATTGCTTTAAGAAATGAGGTTTTTTGAAAAAAATCTTAAATTTATATTTTACACTAGATTCAAATTATAGCACCTATATACATCAAGAACTAGTAGCAATGAAATGATCATAATCCAATATCAAGGACAACTATAGGAATAATATTAAAAAAATTAAAATACAAACTAGGTGGGGCACCAGGATAGCTCAGTCGGTTAAGCCTCTGACTCTTGATTTCGGCTCAGGTCATGCATGATTTGTGGTTTCATGAGTTCGAGCCACCTGTTGGGGTCTGTGTGCTGACCTTGCGGAGCCTGCTTGGGATTCTCTGTCTCCCTCTCTCTCTGACCCTCCCCCGCTCACACTCTCTCTGTCTCACTCAAAATAAAAAAATAAATTAAAATAAATAAATAAAAATTAAAAAAAAATACAAACTAGGCAGTAGAGAACAAATTAGCTAAAACAGAAAACAGAATGAATGACTTAAACAAAAGCTCAAGGTCAATAGAAATGAATAAAAGGAGTGAAGAACAGATAAAAAATTTTAAAAAAAGACTGTCATTGAAAATTACATTGGCTAAGCTTTTGAATCTAAGAGAAAAAAAATCAGATTCTCCTCCCCCCAAAAATCATTGCCTATTTGGAAGGAAAAATTCCATTTGTTATTTAAGTTCCCTCCACAGTCTAATAAATAAAGACAAGGTCCAACATATACAAATCTTGGAAGATAATTATTGTAGCACAATAGCTGTTTACACAGCATTACTATAGTTCTTATAGTATAGAGTTTGTCAAACTACAGCCCATGTCCATATTTGGCCCACTACCTGTTTTAATAAAGTCAACATAGTCACATCCATTGCAACATAGTCACATCCATTGACTTACATGTTGTATATGGCTGCTTTCAGACTACGATGGCAGAGGAACTGCAAGAGAGACTGCATGGTCTGCAAAGTCAAATATTTACCATCTGGCTTTTTACAGAAACTCTTTGCTGACCTTTGATACAAAATTTGCTAACCCCTGATCAAAAAAACAAACAAACACAAAACAAAACAAAAAACTATTCACAAAGATTACCACACATTTATGCTTCCCATAAAAGGTATTACATAAAACAAATTTTGTAAAAACTCTGTAAAATATGGGATAAGGTGCAGATAACTGTAATGTTATTACAAAACCTGTGTAAATGTAGATTTCTGAAGAACAGGGGTGGCTAACAGTGTAACATATACTTACTGTTGAAAGCAATTGAGATAATGTGTGTAGAAATGCTCTGAAACCTGGAAGAAGCTAAACAAATTAATTGGGTTATCATTAGCCACAAGAAGACCATTAATTAGAGGAATAACTAGTTCACAGTGGAGTAACATATAATTTAGTTGTTAAATCATAGTGTGACAGTGGCTAATTTTACCTTTCCTTACTATTAAAACATAAATTTTAGTCTGGCTGTTTTGATTTCAAGGGACTTGGAGCCAACCAAGCTAGTCCAGTGGTCTCAACCTGATTGCACATTAGAGTCATCTGGGGAGCTTTCCAACAAAATACCAGTACCCTTCCCACACCCCAGACCTATTAAATCAGGACCTTCTGATAATTTTCAACCCCCCCCCCCAGATGCTTTTAATGTGTAACCAGGTTCAAGCAGTAGGAGCATTTCAATAAATCAATCAATACAACCTATATTTAGAGCAGATATGGAGGGAGGTGAATTTCATGGGAAGCTAAGAATAAGATTCATACTAGTTCAAGGATTCATGGAAACTGGAAGTAAGAAAGTTTCCACATGAGTGTATATGCACATAAATGTGACTCAGTCCCATCTCCCGTGTCAGCTTTTCAAAGTCTGCTACCAAACGGCTTCTGCAGGTTTCTGTTCATCCATACATTTTTGGTCAATGGTTTTGATTTTTCACAGGCTTCTGGCATCAATTCCTCCTGATGATGACATTTCACAGTAACATTTTTTATTTTCCCATCCCTAATTCCTTCAGTTTTCTTACTAAAAATAACCAACGAAAAATCTCAAGGAAACATAGTCTACTTGAACCTCTTCATATTTCATGGCAAATGGTAGGTCATAAACCAGAGGTTGTTAGTTACTGGGCATTGTTTTTAATTGTCTGTTTTTGGTCATGTAATAAGTGTTTCTGGCTGATAGGGAATAAATCAAAAAGCGCTAGGGTCAGCCAACAGGTGCATGAAAAGTTACTCAACATTACTCAACATCATAATCACCAGAAAATGTAAATCGAAACCACAATGAGATACCATCACCTCAATCCTGTTAGAATGGCTACTGTCAAAAAGACAAGAAACAACAGGTTTGTGCGCATGCACATGCAAACACACACACATGCACACACACAGGAATATTATTCAGCCATAAAAAGTGGAAATTGTGCCATTTGCAATAACATGAATGGAACTTGAGGGCATTACACTCAGTGAAATAAGTCAGAAAGGGAAAGATAAATACAAATATGATCTCACTTACATGTAGATTCTAAAATAAAACAAAACAAAAACCAAACTCACAGATGCAGAGAACACATTAGTGGTTGCCAGAGGTAGGAGTGAGGGTGGTAGAAATGGGTGAAGGGACTCAAAATTATAAACTTCCAGTTAAAAAATAAACAAGTCCTGGAATTTAATTTACAACCTAGTGACTACAGTTAATAATATTGTATTTTGTATTTCAAAGTCGCTGAGAGAGTAAATCTTGAAAGTTCTTAGGACAAGACAAAAATGTAATTAAGTATGGTGATGGGTATTAACTAATCTTAGTTAAAATGGTGATAATTTTGCCAAACACACAAATATTGAATTATTATGTTATACACCTGAAACTAATGTTATAACTCAGTTGTATCTCAAGAAAAAAAGAAGTGTAAGACTAGAGTGAAGTCAGTTAATGTTAGCTGTAGCTCATGCCTACCACCATGTCTATGGTGAGTAAGCCTTCCTTAGGGGAGGGAAGATGAGAGGTGGGGCCATTTCATCATCAGTAATGACTCTTTAGTATCCTAGGTAGTTTCAGTCCTTCTCTCCCCCTTTTTTCTCTCATCTGTCTTTTCTTACTTCTTTTCTGCTTCCTTCCTTCCTCATTCTGTATTTTCTTTCCCCTACGTTTATCCCTTCTTCCGCTTCCATTTATTCTTTTGCTCTCTCTAAACAAACAACATTCTGTAACTATCTTTATATTTCTTTTTTTAAATAATTTTTTAAGTGTTTATTTAGTTTTGAGAGAGGGAGAGTGAGAGAGAGTGAGTGAGAGAGAGAGAGAGAGAGAGAGAGAAGGGGAGATGCAGAATCTGAAGCAGGCTAATAGCACATAGCCTAACACAGGGCTGGAACTCACAAAGTGCGAGATCATGACCTGAGCTGGAGTTGGACGCTTAACCAACTGAGCCACCCAAGTGCCCCATCTTTATATTTCTAATACATTTCAAGTGGAATTAAAATATTTAGTTTTCTTGAGGAAAACACACATTAATATAAGAAGAAATTTTAAATACCTAAAAATACTAGACTTAATAAAAATTAGTCTAGTTGTTGTTGTTGGTTCTACACATTAGGCATATGACCCAAACTTGTTTAGATAATTATTTTAGGTAGGATTTTTATATCCATTTAATATAGGCAATATTTCATATCTAGTTCCTTTGGACTTTAAGTCATGATTTTTACTACTTGATTTTTTTCCCACTGAATGCCTATAAATATTTAGGAATGAAATTTTCTGATTCAGTTGAAATAACCATTTTTCTAAACAACTTTTTAAAATGTATTCATTACTTAGGCCAGTCAAAAAGTTGTCCTTTTGAAAACAAAAATCCTTTTCTTCTCCCACTAAACTTTGTCAATCCTTTTTTTTTAATCTGCTAAACTTGGCAATGGTTTTCCAGATCTGTAGCTAAATTTACTCTTCTATACATAATTATTTAGCATACTTGCATCACGGGAACTAGACTATCATCCTAAAACAATGTACTACAAAATAAATATATTGTGTTTGTCTCCATTTTTTATTTCCTGACAAATGTCTTGGGATTTGGAAGACCGTTTGTCTTGTAGTAATAAACCATTAGCTTGTCACGGTGGATAATTCCTTCTGTAGAGTTGTCTAAATATTCCCAAGTCTTTTTCTTTACTTCACTTTTTTTTTCACTTGGGTAACTTTGGCACTTAGATATTAAAATGAAATAGCGAGAAACTAAACATAATGGCTCATGTTTTGGCCTAGAATCGACACAAGCCCTGCAAGTGAGGTGCCAGTTCCTTCTCAATCATTTGGAACACATTCCATATGCCTGACCGGAATAATTTCTTTAGAATCAAGTCACTGGCAAGAGACTCAATCATTTTGTATCCTTCTCAAATGAATTACATGGGATTTCTTAAACCTGAACAACATTCTTCTTATCTATGGGCATGGTCTATACTAAGTGATTAACCCATATAGGGTAGCAGTACAGCAAGGCAATCATAACAGGGCAATACATTTTTGTCCAGTGATCTGCACCTGTCCCATTTGGGAGAAGTAAAAGATAAAGCAAAAGATATTTTGCCCATACCTTAAAGTCACTTTTATATTAAATGTATCTTTTTCTGCCTCATACAGTTTTGTTATACTCCAGATCATATCTCCCATTCTTCCAAGATCCCCAGGCTTGATATCTCCAATTGATTGTCAAACGGACATCTCAAAGAATAACACAAAATAAACCTCTTTGTTTTGTTTGTTCATTTTAGAGAGTCAGGGTAAAGTAACAGTCAAGAGCAGAGGTTGGTAAACTCTGGCCCATAGACCCAATATGGCCCTCTGTGTAGGACACTTGAGCTAAGAGTGTTTTCTACAATAAATATTTGCAATCAATTTGATGATTGGGAATATTGGAATCAGTTTCTGTGAATTACATCTTGGTTTGATCATATGACCTAAAACCAGTCATGCAATCTCTTGGTGTCTGAAATTCCTCACAGCATGCATGCTTGTGGGAAAAAAAAGCCTATGAAGACATATGCCTAAATATTAATTATGGTTTCTTTTGGAAATTTAGTGATGACTTTTTCTTTTCTTCTATTATGATTTTTTGGGGGGAGGGGCATTGTCAAAATTATCTGTGGTAAAGATGGAATTATTTTATAACAGAAAGATGCTACTGAAATTATTAGGCAGTATATGAGTTCACAGATTAAATGTCTTTGAAGAACATGGATTAACATCTTGGGAAAAGTGATTTAGGTAAACACATCTTTGGAATTTTAAAAAATATTACTTTAAGGAAATGTACCTATGTATTTTATTTATAGCAAAGATGATCCAAATCTTTTGGAAAAATCATGCTTGAAAACATATGATTACAGCAGATAACTTAATACTTATTTTAAAATCATGGCAAAACAAAGAAAGCCCAACGTTAAGGAAAGGGAATATGTATATATACACCATTATAAATGCTAAATAGTTCTAGATTTCGACTTTGTAATTCAAATCTGGCTTCTGCCATTTAACAGCTCTTATCTTGGATAACTGCAATTTATCTAAGTTTCAGTTTTCTTTCCCTCATCCCCCAAATCAGGGAAAATACAGTATTTTCTCAGTAGGGGTGTTTTGAAGCCTAAGTAAGATAATTCATGGAGAGATTTTAGCACAATACCTGGCACATTAATATTATCAATGTTTAATAAATTATATAAATTTATTGTATATACATAGAATCTGTCTCTGTTTTCCAATATAAGTGCAAAATAGTAGTAAATGATAAAATTACATCATTGAGGAGCAAACAATAATTTACTAGAAAATTATAAGGAGCATGTCACATAGAGTAAAAACTATCAACTCAAGTTCTAGTTTTGCACTTCCTTGATTTACAACTTTGGAGATACCGTTAGATTTCTTTTATCTTAGTTTCTTTAAATCTATAAAATGAAGGCATGTTAGGTGTTCTTCCTTTTTTTTTAAATTTATTTTTTTTTAGAGGGAAGAGTGTGTGTGTGGGGGGGAGGGTAGAGGGAGAGGGAGAGAGAGAGAATCTTAAGCAGGCTCTATGCTCAGCATGAAACTTGATGCAGGGCTCTATCTCATGACTGGGAGATTATGACCTGAGCCAAAATCAAGAGTCTGGTGCTTAACGACTGAGCCACACAGGTGCCCCTAGTTCTTATATCACAATGTCATAGTGAGAAGCAAATTAGATAACGCAATATCCTTTAGATTATAAATAGTAGTAGCAACTTTAATTATCATGATTATACTTGGCAAATCTGAAAAGTCAGTTCATATTGCTAATGTCAGTAATCCAAATGTTAAATCCAGGGTTTTAAGGTTGCCCTCATCTGTTCTTTAATTTACTCTAGTCTACTAGAATCTAAAAAAAAGTGGTCTTCAAAATTAAAATAATAAACCTGCTGAGATTATGAGAGCCAACACATTAATTGCTTTTTCACTTAATGTTATGCAGAAGCTTTCAGGGTGAGATCAATTCTGCTTTCGGCTGGTCTACTGCATCAGTCTGAGGGTTTATGACAAACATTCTAATCCCTCCAGTAAGAAAGTTCAGCATGGGGACCAGATGGGCATGATTAACCCTGCTTTGTTTATAGCACTGCTAATTCTCAGATTAATATAAAATATTATGTTCTTTTATATATCAAACTAACTCCCAAGTATGATTTCCCATTATCTACCATTCTAATGATCTACCCCACAACTCCTATCCATTAAATTCTATGAAACCATGATTCATTAATGTGAACAATCTTGAATTAATTGAACTAGCTTTTTTCTCTCTTTATACATATACAGACTAGTCACTCAGTGTTATCGTCATTGCCTGATGGATAAATTGAACCCAAGTTGACTTTCAAAGTCATCTACACCGTACTTAATAGTTGATAGCTTTTAATGAGTCAATTAAACAAAATATTTTATGCAGGCTCCCTGAGAATGTGTAAAGCACAAGTGACCTTATAAAGCATGGTAAATGAAAATAGCTAATGTTCCAGGATATGCCTGTAAAACATGTGTGAGGGTAACAGGAAGGCAAGAGGGGGTCCAATACATTCGTGTCATTGGTCAATTTTGGCTTAAATTACCCTTGGAGAAGACCTACTCCTTTCTTTCCTGCATAACATTCTTCCTGTTTACATTGTTGACCATACCTCCAATCTGGTAAAACTCTGTTTGCACCAGGCAGTACTTCCAAGATCTAAACAAAGTGGAAACATTAGTATTTGAGTTTAGTGTATCTTCTAAACTAGATTAATCAAAAAGCACGTGGCAAGTAGAAAAGTAGATAAGAATTTCTTCATTTAAAATACTGGAAATCTACATAACAGTTGTTATTCTCTACACAGCAGTTGTTGTTCTCTGCAGAGAAATGATAAAACTCAAGATTTGAAGAAAGGAACTAATATTTGCAACTTAATGCAGTCATTTTAGACCTAACAATAATTTTAATCAGTATTTAAACAGACTGAGTAACCTGATCTGGCAATTATTATAAGTATTCCAACTCAACAAAGCACTATCTGGAAAATGACCTGGTTCTTCTGCCTACTCAATGTGTATAGTGAATATGCTGATATTTTAAAAACCACGGGTAGAGACAGGACTCAGACTGTAACTCAGTTATTCTCTTTGCTCTCTCCTTTCTCTTTGTTTTTTCTTTATCTGTCTTTCCTTCTCTCCCTAGCACAAAATAGTCTTGGATTTTTCATGATGTCTTGTTGCCTCCAATAACGTGTAGCTGGGGCAGGAGGCTTATAGATCACCAAAGCTTAATCACTCTTCAGCACTCTATCATGTTGGCACAAGATACAGCGATCCCCGACACAGATGTAACAAGGTAGAGGTGGGCCTTAATTGTCTGTGTGAATTTTAGGGCTCTGACATTCTGATAATTTTTCTTCTGTGTTTAGTTCTTCTTTGTCCTTTTTATGGTAGCATAACCTGCTGGTCATCATTGTGTTCACAATTTAAATCACAGTAAGATCTCCGAGGATTTGTTTTGCATCTGTTAAGTTCATTCTATTTAGAAGAATGTAATGGTGCCTCTTAGCCTTGTGTGTTTGCTAACTGTGGGGCCATTATGTCATATGCTTCTACATTTCTACCAAATTATATGTACAATTACTGTTCTGGGAAGGAAAAATATAAAACAAGAAAATAGCGCCTGATTTTTTTGATACTTGTTTTGTCAACAGAAGATCTGTGTATATTCTCTTCTAAATTATACTTTCTTCTGCAAAAGTCTTTAGAGGATACAACTAAACATAAAGGGCAAATGTCATTTAAGTTCAAAATCAAAATAACCTACTTTATATCATCCTGAAGTATAATGACATTAAAAATTGTCCATTATTTTTGGTCAAAATTAAATTGAGCAGAGTTTGGAAACACTCTATTTTGAATACTGCCCATAATGTCAAATGCTTTATTTATTTGCTTGTTTGTTTGTTTTTATTTTTTTAAGTAGGCTCCATGCCCAGTGTGGAGCCCAATGCAGGGCTTGAACTCATGACCCTGAGAACAAGACCTAAGCTGGTATCAAGAGTCAGACTCGTAACCAACTGACCACCCAGATGCCCAACAAATGCTTATTATAATAAACTAAAAATTCTGAATTTATAACATGTTTAAAGCTTCCTCTTTGTGTTCTCCCAAATTCAATCAACTCTATTCTACAGTTACTGGAAATCTAGCATATGTCCCTAAAATAAAGATTATTGATAGCCTGGATTATTTTTCTGCAGGAGACTAAAGCTCTTTGGGGAAATAGATTCTAAAGTAAGAGTGACAGGGAACATTAAGCTGTGTGTGTGTGTGCGTGTGTGTACGTGTGTGTGTTCATGTATGCATACATGTACATACTTACAGCATGACTTTTTTTTTTTGTTTTTTTGTTTTTACATGTGTGTGTACATGTATACACTTTTTATTGAGAAATAATTCACATAGTGTACAATTAACCCATGTAAAATATACAGTTTAATTAATTTAATGATGTTTGGTAAAACACAGTTGTGCAATGATCACCATATCAATTCTTGGAATGGAATTACTGGATCATATAGTAACTGTGTTTAACAATTTCCTCAAATGCTTTATTTTTTTAATGTTTATTTTTGAGAGAGAGACAGAGCATGATCAGGGTAGGGGCAGAGAGAGAGGGAGACACAGAATCTGAAGCAAGCTCCAGGCTCCAAGCTGTCAGCACAGAGCCCAATGCAGAGCTCAAACTCACAAACCATGAGATCATGACCTGAGCCAAAGTCAGACACTTAACCAACTGAGCCACGCAGGAGGCCGTCAAATGCTTTATAAAGTGGATACACCATTCTACATTCCCACCAGCAATGTACTGTTTTTCCATATCTTCACCAACACTTCCTATAATCATTTTGATTTTGGCCATTCTATTGTGTGTGAGGCCGCATCTCACTGTGGTTTTGATTTGCATTTCCCTGATAACTCATGATGTTAAGCAACTTTTCATGACCTTATGGATGATTTGTATAACGTCTTTGGGAAATGTCTATATAGATTCTTTGTACACTTAACTCTTGTGCCTCTGCCATGGCCAGGAGAACAGCTTGCCCTGGGTATCCAGTACACCCAGAATGAAAACACTTGGACCAGTTAAGAGTCAACCAGCAGCAATGAGCCAACCCCAGTCAGACCTATGGCTTGAGGCATAGCCTCCTAACCCATCTGCCCAGATTAGACAACCCCTAATTGACATATAAGAAATAAATACTTATTATTCTGCCCCACTGAAATTTTGGGCTTATTGTTACTCAGCAAATAGGTGACATTATTAATTACACATAGTAACATCTTTCTTTACCTCCTGCCTCCTTTCTGCCTCCAAAAATAAAACAGGTACATACCCTCTACCCTTAGAATATTTTCTGACAGCTCTCTAGGTACTTTTCAAATTATCTCACCCCACACTTATTACTACATTGCTACTACTTCCTTTTAAGAAGTTCCTGAAGAATAAAACTAATTCAATAATAGAAAATTTTAAGTCATCTGAATATACAGTAGTATTCTATCTTCATATAATACTATTAGTACTTAATTATGTCTTCTTTATACCTATTCACCCTTGTGACTGAGCACTCCTACCCCACCAAAAAGAAAAATTGTCCCAGCTGAGAACAATGTTACTTTTCTTCCTTTGGTCCTTACTACTAAGTGTTCCGGGATGTTTTCACCAATCCAGGAAACTACAAACAGTTAAAAATTTTGAATATGACTTTCATATCCAGTAATGCTGGGTATTTATAGCAAGTCGTTGCCAAATATCCTCCCCTTGGAACATGCACTGAGTAAACAGGAGACCTGAGGAGAGGGATGGAGAATAATAAGAGACGCAAGCCAGGTAAATTTAAAAAATAAGTTCACCAATGAAATCTTCTTCAGTGGAAGGAGCCACTCTAAAGCCATCTTTACTGCTAACTTTACTTGTTAGCCTAAAATTGAGGCCCGGCAAACTATGAAAAAGAGGAACCATTAAATAGAGTGGGCAAACTGACATCAGCTACTATACAGCAGGACACCTACTACATAAAGTAAACTTTCTTTTTTTTTTTTTTTAATATATGAAATTTACTGTCAAATTGGTTTCCATACAACACCCAGTGCTCATCCCAAAAGGTGCCCTCCTCAATACCCATCACCCACCCTGCCCTCCCTCAGCATGACTTTTAAGGAACATTATAAATTGTTCCTTACTTTCTTTAAACTACTCATGAAATGTGGAAATGTAATTCAAAAGACATACACTAGGAAATATTTTCATCTTAAAATTGATTCAGCTTTGGTTAAAAAAAACGTTTGGGGAATTCTAATTTTATCTAGTAAGTACTCCAACCCTAGAAAATACTGTATAAGCTAAGAAAGTAGTTAACTAATATAATGTGTTGCAACAGTATGATTATGTATTATTTAAAATAGGCCTTCAATGGACAACCTCATAATTGTCACATTTGCTGCAGTATATAAAGTAGAAATAAAGCATTCAGGACTACAGAGGAAACTAAGAAAGGGTATCCTTTTTTTAAAGTTTATTTATTTATTTTGAGAGAGGAAGGGAGAGTGCAAATGGGGGAGAGGCAGAGAGGGAGGGAGAGAGAGAAGCCCATACAGACTGTGCTGTCAGCACAGAGCCAGACTCAGGGCTCGATCCCATTAACCATGAGATCATGACCTGAGTTGAAATTAAGAGTCGGACGCTTAACCAACTGAGCCACCAGGCACCCCCAAGAAGGGGTATCTTAATAACTTAATTTAAAAGTAGATTTCAAAGTAGATTTCAACTCTCCTTCCCTGAGAATTTCAGATAAATCATGACAGAAGAGATAGATATAAATCCTTTGAAAGGCACCTGCCAAAAATAATTTCAGAGAGCAAAGTCAGCCACATTTTTCAGGCCACTGAACTATGTACAGACTTTAGAGAATGAACCATCTTATCTTCAAACAAGGTTATGCTTGGTCACTCAAGCCAGAAGTGTATTGTTCAGCACATTTCTCCCACAAGATGAATGGCATCTTAGATTTGCTTGATGCCTTTTCTTCATAATGCTCTAAGGAGTATATGCCCATAAGATTTCTAGCACTTGGAGGACAAAATTTGTCATAGATGGAGGGAACTTTTTGCATATTGTATCTGGGCTGTGCTTTCTTGGTACCTCCCCCTGCTTTTTCAGATTGGCAGATTTAACCCACTCTTGGAGAACCTAAGATATCGCCTACATTCTGAAGCCATTTAAACACAAATGGTCCCAAGATATTCTATGGTCTGATAAAACTTTATAATTAATGTTGATTAATGTTATAACACCCATTGCACTGTACTGTGGTTCATTCAACACACACTGATTTAACACCTGCAGTAATAATTCATAATGTTCACATTTTATTGAAAAACTTTGTGTCCAGTATTACTGTGGAAGATTTTAAGCATTATTTCTTTTAATTCTCATCAAAATCCTCTCAAGTATTATTATTCCCATCACCAGGAAACTTAACTACTATTTACTGAGTACTAATTAGGCAGCAGAACTGCTTTCTACACAAATGTGCTGGAATTAGAGCCACAAATTTTTTCCCATCTTTTTATTAATTCCTAGTGATAGAACCGGAAGTTACAGAGATAAGACAAAGTCCTTGCCTCCAGAGAACTCACATGATAATAATGGAGATTAATTATGAAAACTATATTTAAAAGACAGTGTACAATTGTGTATCTTGCTATTTGTTGGCCTCTTTTTTTTTAATTGGGTTTTACAATATTCAGCATCTCATCTTTCCCATAGAGGATGCTAAATACATGTTTGTTGAATGAGTGAATAAATACTACTATATGCTACTAAATCACATTTTGTAACAACATAGTCTGACAGAATAACATCTGAAATTGTATATAATACTGGGAAAAGCCTGGGGCTTTGATTCAGGGGAAGAATACTTGGTAGCAAGAAGGGGGCAGGGCGGGAACAGAAACAAAGCATTTGGCTAAAACTCAGTGAATTCCTGGTCCAAAGCCAAGAGCCTCTGTTAATCTTATCATTTGATTCTCTTCCCATTTGATAACAGAATGGAATTTATTCCCAACTCACCTGTCAACCATTTACATGGGTGACACAAACCCTGAGCCTCATTGTATGTTAGTAAAAAGAAAAATGATGCCAGCCTTATGTATCTCATATAAGTTAAATATAAGTATAAAATATTAACCATAACTCCAGGAACATAGTTTGTGCTTAATAAATGTTTGTTTATGTGAAATGGGATCTAATAGATCCTTCCTATACAGTCTGACAATCTCTACAAAGTAAATCCTGGGTGGTATAAAAGAAGACACAGCTTTTCAAAGCCAAAGAAAAAGGGTGTAGTGTAGCTATCTCTCTTGGATTTCACACTGCAAATAGTAACAACATGCATTAGTGAAAGGCAGAACAGCACCCTGGTTAAGAGCTCAGATGCTGAATTAAATTGCTTTTTCAAACCCTGACTCTATCAATTACTATTTTGTAACCTTCAATATGTTACTTAAATTTTTATATGTCTCAGTTCCTCCATCTATAAAAGCAGGTTAATAGTGTAGTACTGGACCTGCCAGGTCTATTGTCTTAAATGAATAAACCAAGGCAAGGGCTTAGAATAGTACTGGCCTATAGTGAACACATTAAAAACAGAAGCCTAATGGGCATCATCTTCGTGGGGACAGCCACCTGTAGCCATAGATTCATGCTCTGAAGTTCAAGTTCTCTTACTTGATTCATTTTAAAGTTCAAGCTGCAACAAGAGTCACTAAGGTACAAAGGAAGTATATTAATGGATGGGAATCAGGAGCTTAATGTGAAAGCCTGGCAGTTACCCTTTATTGGCGCATTCACTGTGAATAAAGACTAACATGAAAAAAATTGGAAGACTCTCCTTGACATGTAGGAACATGATATGCAGACAAATACACAAGTAAGTATAAAAGGAATATATGAAATATTAAAATAATATGAGACTAATTAAGATTCACAATTTATTTTAAAAAAGAATTGAAAAAGATGTGATATTAGGTTGCATCTTGGGGAATTACTAAGGGCTTACTCAAACAAGGATGATTCATAACACTGTGCATGTATATGATGTCCATTGTAAATGCATTCACAGAGTGAATGGAGGCTGAAGTCCAACCCATGGTCTGATCTAATCACAAGCCTAAGGGCCTTCCCTGAGTTCTCCTGAGGAGAGTGCCAAATTCCAAATTTACTCAAAGGCAATGTATTGGGGTGGTAGTGGGTGGACTGCTGAAATTGCTGGGTCATCTGATAACTATGTTCACCTTTTTGAGGACCTGCCAAACCATTTCCCACAGTGGCTGTCCTACTGTATATTCCCCACCAGTAATGCAGGAGAGCTCCAATTTCTCTGCATCTCCACACAGGCAACAGCTAAAATTTTCCATTTTTTATTATAGGCATCATAGTGAGTGTAAAGTGGTGTTTCTTTGTGGTCTTAATTTTCATTTCTCTAATAATTAATGATGTGAAAACATGCTTTTTGGCCATGTGTGTGTCTTCTTTGGGTAAATGTCTATTTGAATCCTTTGCCCATTTTTCATTTGGATTGTTTGTCTTTTTTATTATTGCATTATAAAAGTTCTTGATACAATCTGGATAGTACATGTATCAAATATGTGATTCCATTTTAATTATAATTTGTATTAATAGGACTAGAAACATGTACCATTTTGGGTGCTTTTCATCGTGCATTGCATCACAAGGCTGGAAAATAAGCAAAGTGAATGTCTGTCAGGAGGTAATCTGAATTTAACACCATTGTTTCCTAATTCTTATTAATGAGATAGGAGGAAGAAAACAATAGAGAACATATAAATCTCTCAGAAAGATTAAGAAAAAAATCTTGAAAATGAGGGGAACTTCTAAAAAATAAAAAGGAGGTAAGAAAGGATGGAAGGTGGAAAGGGCTGAGGACCTCACCATTTACTGAGTAAAGAAAGGGACACTCAATTAGAAAAAAGTACCCCTTCATGCTAAAGCCTGGCAGTAAAATAAGCCAAAATAAGAGAACAACTTCTGATTAGGATCTTTGGCACCAACAAAAAAAGACTTCAACGTAGGTGATGGGGCAGTGAGGTGAGGGGTTATGTAGTGATACAACTACTGAAGTTTTAAAGTATCTCTTAAAGATCCAATGAAATACTGTAGAAAAAAAGGTCAATGGGTTAAATGACTGTTCACTGCTGATGTGTAGAAATACAACTGATTTTTGTATCGTGATCTTATATTCCACATGTTTGATGAATCCATTATTTATTTACTTATTCATTTATCTAAAGATAAAGAGGTGTGGGAGTGTGGGGGTGGGTGGGGTGGGTGTTTCTATGTATTCTTTAGGGTTTTCTATATATAAGATTATATTATCTGCAAATAGATGGTTTTACTTCTTCCACTGCAACTGAATCCCGTTCATTTTCTTTTCTTTCCTTAATGTCTTAAGTAGAACCTCCAGTACAAATTAGAAGTGAGGAAAGCAGACATCCTTTTCTCCTGATCTTAAGGGGAAAGCTCCAGTATGGTATTAGTCGTGTGCTTTTTGTAAATGTGTTTTATCAGGTTGTTGAGTGTTTATGAATAAAACTTGAGTAAGACAGGATGGTGGACTTTGTCAAATGGTTTTTCTGCTTTTACTGTGATGATTATATGGTTTTTTGCCCTGTAGACAATTATGGTAGTATATTACATTGATTAAATTTTAATTTATTGAGCAAACCTTGTGATTCTGGGATAAATCACATTTGATCATACTGGATGATCTTTTTATTTTGTTTTATTTTTTTTAATTTTTTTTAATGTTTATTTATTTTTGAGAGAGACAGAGACAGAACGCGAGTGGGTTAGGGGCAGAGAGAGAGGGAGACACAGAATCCAAAGCAGGCTGCAGGCTCTGAGCTGTCAGCACAGAGCCCGATGTGGGGCTCAAACTCACGAGCTATGAAATCGTGACTTGAGCCGAAGTTGGACGCTCAACCAACTGAGCCACCCAGGCTCCCTGATGATCTTTTTATTTTATTTTTTTATTTTTTTAATGTTTTTATTTTTGAGAGAGAGAGAGAGAGAGAGAGAGTGAGGGAAGGGCAGAGAGAGAGGGAGACACAGAATCTGAAACAGGCTCCAGGCTCTGAGCTGTGAGCACAGAGCCCGACGAGGGGCTCGAACCCACAAACCGTGAGTTCATGACCTGAGCCGAAGTCAGAAGCTTAACCAACTGAGCCACCCAGGTGCCCCATAATGATCTTTTAAAAATATTACTGGATTTGGTTTGCTAGTAAATTGCTGATGACTTTTGCATCTAATGTATATTGGTGAGTGGTTTTTTGTTTATGTGTTTGTTTATGTCTTTGTCAGGTTTTGGTAATACTGGTCTCACTGAATGAGTTAAAAAGTATTCCCTCTTTTATTTTTTGGAAGAGTTGAGAAGTATCGGTGTTAATTCTTTTTCAAGTATTTGGTAGAATTCACTGGTGAAACCATCTGGCTCTGGGCTTTTTATTATGGGAAGTCTGATATCAAACTCAGTCTCTTCATTTGTTATAAACCTATTCAGATTTATTACTTCATGGGAGTGGTTTTTTGGCAGTTTGTATGTTTGTATCTTTTGGTAGTTTGTACATTTCACTAGGATGCCTTAATTGTTGATGTTTAGGTAGTCACAGTATTCCTTATAATCCTTTTTATTTCTCTAAGGTTGTAATTATATCCTCTCTTCCCTGACTGATTTTCAGAATTTGAGTCTTCTTTGTCTCTCTTTTTTCTTTTTTTCCTGGTTAATATAGCTAAAGATCTGTGAATTTGGTTGATCTTTTCATAGAACCAACTATTAGTTTTGTGGATTTCGCTATCATTTTCCTTTTATCATTTCTTTTTCTTCTTTTTTTTTTTTTTCTCCAATGTGTATTAGGTCTTTCCTACTATTTACTTTGAGTTTTGCTTACTACCCTTTCTCTAATTGTTAAGGTGCAAACATAGGTTATTGATTTGAGATCTTTCTTCTTTTTTAATGTAGGGATTTACAGCTGTACATTTCCTTCTAACAATGCTTTTGCTACGTAACTTTTGTATGTTATTTTTTTCATTTTAGCTAATTTCAAAGTATTTTCTTTTTAAGTTTTTTTTAGTGTTTTATTTATTCTTGACAGAGAGAGCAGAGCATGATCAGGGGAGGAGCAGAGTGAGAGAGGGACACAAAATCTAAAGCAGGCTCCAGGCTCTGAGCTGTCAGCACAGAGTCCTATGCAGGGCTCGAACTCACAAGCTGCGAGATCATGACCTGAGCCGAAGCCAGATGCTCAACTGACTGAGCCACCCAGATGCCCCAATATCAAAGTATTTTCTAGATTTACTTGCAATTTCTTCTTTGGTTATTTGTTAATCAGTAGTTTGTGTTTAATTTTCAGATACTTGTGAGTTTTCCAAATTTCTTTATGTTATTCATTCCTAATTTCATTACGTTATGGTGCCAGAGCATACTTTGTATGGTTTCAATCTTTTAAAATTTATTGAGACTCGTACCATATTGTCTATCCTGAAATGTCCATGTCCGTTCAAGAAGAATATATATTTTGCTGTTATAGGATGAAGTATTCTATAAGTGTGTTTTAAGTCTAGTTGGTTTATAGTATTTGTCAAGTTTTCTATTTTCTTGTTGATCTTCTATCTAGATAGTCTCTTAATTGTTGAGAGTGGTATAGTAAAGACTCCAACTATAATTAATTGTTTATTTCTCACATCAGTCTGTTTGCTTCAGACGTTTTGAGGGGTGGCTAGGTGAACATGTTTTTACAGCTGTTATATCTTTTTGCTCTAACAGGGTTTGTTGTTGTTGCTGCTTGTTGAAGTTGTTGCTTAGTGACTTTTCTGCACTAATTCTGCAAAATCTTTTTTTTTTTTTTGGTCAGAAGTGGCCATTATTGTTTCTGAGTCGGTTAGTTGTTGGGTAATAAATAGAGATTTTCTTCTTTTTAATTTTTTTTAACGATTTCAGGAATAGAATTTAGTGATCCATCACTTACATATAATACTCAGTGCTTGTCCCAGCAAGTGTCCTACTTAATGCCCGTTGCTCATTTAGCCCATCTTCCCACCCAACACCCACTCCCTGCCCCACCCAGAAACCCTTACTTTGTTCTCTGTATTTAAGTGAGAGAGATTTTCTTCAATACCTACAACCAATAAACTTCCCAGTCTTTGCCAGTCAATGGTCCCTATGTGCTTATTGGGGTTTCCATCTAATCATCACCTAGGGGCGGGCGCCTGGGTGGCTCAGTAGTTGAGCACGTGACTCTTGATTTCAGCTCATGTCATGATCTCACGGTTCCTGAGATCAAGCTCCGTGTTGTACTCTGCACTGACAACACGGAGCCTGGTTGGAATTCTCCTTCTCCCTCTCTCTCTGCCCCTCCCTGGTGCTCACTCTCTCTCTCAAAATAAATAAATAAACTTAATTAAAAAAAATTATCCAGCAAGTTCACAGCTCTGGTTCAGCTTTTACTTCCTGGTTGTCCAGACCCTCATACTTAGTGGGCAGTGAGAGCTTAGGGCCTTCTTAAGTCTTCCCTGAGCATGTTCACGGTCCTATACATATGGGTGATTTCTGGATTTCCAGGAATATGTAGTAGTTTTTCAAAGCTTTCTTTCTTATTCTCTGCTTTGTCCCAACTATACAGCAGGCAGTTGCAAAGTTTAAAACAATTGTAAATGTTTTTGGACACACCCCTTGGGAAATGCTTTTAATCTTGGCAAGCTGGAATGAGGGCATATAACGACTATCTTTTTGAGTAGAGACTCCTAGATAACCACCAGACAGATCAGTCAACAACAATTCCTAGGGAATGAGGTTTTGGAAGACCTCATGTTCTTTTCTGCTCCCTCCAGTTCCTGGAACACATGCTGTTTTATTTTTGTCATGACTACTGCTGAGCTTGAGAACAGGGGATGGGACCAGGGCATGATAAAACACCACAAAACTCACTGTAATTACTAACAATCTGCCACTTTTTCTTGAATAAATGCTCCATGAGTTGTTGCAAACCTTTGTTTAATTTCAAGAGTCTTAAAAACATTGCTTTGAAAAAACAAAACAAAACGAAAACACTGCTTTGAATAATTTTTACATTGAGTTTTTGAGTTGATTTTACAAAAGGACAAATTTTCAGAGGTCCTGATGCTGCCATTTTCACTGATGTCAGTCTAAATAGAATATTTTAAGATAAAATGAAAATGACCAAACTATATATTAAAAGTATTCAACCTTTCTATTATAAAAAAAAAAAAAGAAAATTAAAATAACACTTAATTTATCACAAAGATTTTGGTTTTTATTTACTTATTCTACTGTTTTTTTACTACTTAAAAATATATACAACTACATCTTTAAAAACATTAGTAAAAAATAAATTTTTTAAAGAACAGTTTTAATATGCAATGTTTATATTCCTTCAGAATCTAGTGGCTTTAATCCTATCCAGACCCTAGGGATTACTTTCTGTGCATGACTAATATTTCATTCTCTCTTTTTACTCTAGAGGTCACATTTACCATAGGAATAGTGTACATAGGAAAATACAGGAGCATAAAGAATACTTCACAAAAAGTCTTGAGGAGATCTATACCTTCAGGACCAAATACAAACCATCAAAATCTTACCAAATGATATAAAAATGACATGAACAATCCCACTGTGAACTTTAGAATCTACATAATAATTGCATAACCTGAGCTTTGATTTTCTCGTGATCAGAATGCTCCAACAATAAAAATCTCTCCAACCTAAAGATATCTTTGTATATAGCAATGGTTTTCTAGAAATGCTTATTAAATTTTTATCCATGTTATTTTACTATAATTCAATGAAACTTCAAAATTAATTATACACAAATTTCTAGTATATAAAATATTCATTTAAGTATTATTCCCAATCCTAAATAGTAAATGTAATGGAGTTTACTGTATTTCTCCTGAACTCCCCAGAAGACAAGGAATATGACAAATACGGAATCGGGTATTACTATGGCTCTTATAGTGGCAAGAAACAAGAAGCAGAGATTTATTCCTACAACATGAATTAAGCCTGAATAGGACTTTGTTCAAAATCTCAAGTTCCAACCATATAAAAATTATAGGCAGGTAAAATAAATCCAAAAGTAGTTGTTTATGATATTTATAACCCTTTACTGAAGATTTTTTCCCATTCATGAGAGAACATGCTATAGACTTTCACAAATAGCAGAGTTCAAGAATACCATACAATATTTGTTGCTGATAAAGAAAAACCTTCAAACAAGTTCTAATATCTAACTTTTCTAATAGAAAGTAGAAGAAGCTGGTGTCTATGCTTTGTGTAGGCATCTCTTATACTATATCCCAGGTAGCACTGGGCTGGTTGGTGGTTCAGAGTATGAGAACTGACAAGCATTTGGAATTTCAAATTGGTAGGACTTTGTCATTTTAGTTCATATCACTGAACTCTGCAATTGCTTTTTATACTCTCCCTAACCCCTCAAAAATAGTCACTTCCTTTGGCCTTCTCTGGAAAACTCAGAGTTGTAAAATGTTATTAAAGATCCAAATCTTTCTATTCCATGCCATCAATTAAAAAACATCAAATTGGGAACTAATGGCTCCTATCAACATCATAACAACAGAAAAATTAAATCAACTAATTACAATACAAACTATACTTAAAATTATAGGTTAATCTTTTCCAAATGAGTGGTCTTTAGCTGAAAACCCAGATGACTCATGTTTCCATAGTTATACACAATTATTCAGCAAGTTTTCATCATAATTGTGTCATTATTTCCCTGAAAACAACGGATGGCCTAAACACATTTATATATTTGATTTCAAAATAGATGAATTCAAAGATTTGGGACATATTATTTTTAAGATTCAAAAATCCCATATGGCTTACCAAAGACTGCTTTACCAACCTTTTCCAAAATCTCTAAAGTTTATATGATTTTCTCAATTATCCAGTTACTAGTGTTTGTCAGGTCATAGAAGATTTCGGATTGTGATGGTTTGTTAGTACAGAAACAATCGCTATTGGTCTGCACTAAAGATTCTAGAGGAGGGCAAAAAAAAAAAAAAGGATCACAAATTTTCGGGTTTAAATTTCATTATGTATCCATTTTTTAATAATGAATAAATTCATCATAAATATAGAACTTAAATATAAATGTAATATGTATTTATTTCTGGATAGTTTATAATACAGAAAATCATAAAGAAACAGGAATATTATCCTTAAGCAGAGCATACAGGTCCCTGCTTCCTGAAGTGTGGTGCTTAGAATAACAGCCTCAGTGTCTCCTGGGAAATTGTTGGACATGTGTATCAGTCTACATCCCGGACTAGCGAAATCACAATTTGCTTTTAAACAAGGTCCCCAGGTGATTCATGTGCACATTATGGTTTGCAAAACATTGACATAGAACCAACCACTAGTGAAATTTTGGCAGGTATCTCAATGGTTTTCCCAACAAATATATTACAGTATACATATTCATGTAATTTTTTGATACTATGTTGTAAATATGTTCTTGTGCCATGAATACTTTATTGATATTATTTTCTAATTTTATTATTAAATATTACATAATTATTGTTAAAAATATTTAGCATAATAAGCCATAAATTGAAAGCTACCCAACTCTTCTCACCTAGTGTAAAAGTTTGGTGCATAGTCTTCTAATCATATAAACATTAACACATTATTATATATTATACATAGAATATATAATTATATAGAATGTAAAGTCTTGTAACATATTCGTTTTGATGGCACTTTCCTTGAATTACGTACTTCATTTCTAGGTTATATTATTCTATGTTCATTCCACGGACATGTTTCCAATATTATGATCTGCAGTCATTAGCATTTCTTAATATTCCTTAAGATTGAATCCTAGTGTATGAATATCAGTCTTTTCATACCAAAAAATGAACCATTATTAATTTTTAATTTTGATTTCCTTTCTCATTGATCTTCAAATGCATTGTAAAAGGAGGGTATGAAGGAATCAACGTGTATTATCGTGGAAAATATACTGATTCTAGATTCATGTTATCAAGGAGAACTCTGATTTTTTTATATACCACTTGTCTCTTTCTGCCTATATTTGTATATATTTTTTTCTTTTTACAATAATTAAAAAATAGCCATGGCTAAATATGTGACCTTCAGCAAAGATTTTTTTCTAGGAATCTGATGAACCATTTTTGTTTGTATATTCTCGTCTTTTTTTTTTTTCAGCTGAGAGCATTTTATTCAATATAGATGACTTTATCTTTGATATTTATGAGAAATATATTCTTAACTAGCTCCACATTATTTTTCTTATGAATAACTTGCCATGTATATATTAGTACTTCTCTTCTTTATTCTGAAAGCCTTTACAAACCTTTGCCCTACATATCAATCATTCAATATTGTGTCTATTTTATCTTTCATTATCTTAAATGCAATTTTAAATGGTCTTTTTCTTTTTATTTTAAATGTTCTAATGCATATTTAGTTTCCCCAAATTCTTATTAATCTCCTTTAATTTATCCTGTTGTCTTATCATGTCAACATTTATATCATATTCAAACATAGGTGATCCATTTCTAACAAACCTTCATTAACATTGTTGGTGTATGATTTGCTTTTGTTCATAAGATCTGTGTCCTTGGGCCTAGTTCAAATTTGCAGTTGGAAAGTGTATTTTTGTCCATAGTCCCTTGACTACTTCTTGCTGTTGAAATTGACTTTATCATGTGGGAATTAGCAGTAATGAAATGGCATGCTCTCTTTCCCTACTTCTTGGAATTATAGAAACTCAAGGCTAAATATTCTTCATTCCTGAATTTTTTATTTCTGCTTTTAAATGTACAGTACTTTATTTCTGGTGATTGAATTTCCAAGATTGCACTTTTCTGAATTTGTCCTACTCAATTGATATCTATCTATGTATCTACTTACCTACATATCCATCCATCCATCCATCCATCCATCCATATGGATGGATGCATTTTATAGCTCTGGATTATATTATAAACTGGAAGTGGAAAGAGAAGTCCTGATTTGGAACAGAGGGAAGAAGGGCTATCTTAAAAATTAGCCCTAAACATTATAATGACAGCACATCAATTGGTATAGATATGGACTTTCTAAACTAAGACGCAGAAAAGCTGAAAATAGATTTTCCTAGAATTCGTAGTTGGCATTATAAAGGTGAGCTGGCATTTGAATTAATCAAATAAGTTCCATCAAGTTAGGTTCAAAGTAAAACCAAATACACCAGCAGAAGTTTGACTGAAGTATGACTTTTTTCAAAACCTAATGAGATTTTGCTGTTTTCTACGTTTTAGTAAGTATTTCAGTGAAAGTGTGGGTAACAACTTACCCAGACTGCTAACCAGTTGTCAGTTTAAAACAGAAATTATTGCTGGGTCATGGAAGCTAGATCAGCATTGTTGCATCAAAATTAAAGATTTATTTTATTATATAGTATTACTTTTTTTTAAATTTTTTTTTAACGTTTATTTATTTTTTGGGACAGAGAGAGACAGAGCATGAATGGGGGAGGGGCAGAGAGAGAGGAAGACACAGAATCGGAAGCAGGCTCCAGGCTCTGAGCCATCAGCCCAGAGCCCGACGCGGGGCTCGAACCCACGGACTGCGAGATCGTGACCTGAGCCGAAGTCGGACGCCCAACCGACTGAGCCACCCAGGTGCCCCAGTATTACTTTTAGTGATGCTTTTCTACAGAGTGGATTAGGTGAGTTGCCCCTGCCAATACATGGTAAATCTGAAGTTGAAACAGACTAACATAAAGTAGTATAGATAGTATATCCTTCCAAAACTTTACTAAACTGAGATTTGAAAGAACAATGTTGGAAAGAAAAGTTAGGCTTAATCATAAATAAGCTAGATTCTCTGTCAGTTTATTAGTCTTGATAAGGAGATCAGCAATTAAATCGTTTTAAATTTCTTCAAAGTAAATACAGCCTTGGGGTTATATTTAGTTTTTGTTTCACAAAAATTGGTGACATGTTTCACAGTGAGTAGGAGGATAGGGCGAAGGTGGCAGTAACACCAAATACTACTTAAGATACTTTTGTAAACTTGTCATAAAAATAAGTTGTTGTGTATTATTTTCTCACAATGCAAACAGGATTCAAATGTGATAATAAAAGTCACAATTTAAAACTAATTTTCAACTTTGTTTTAAATGGAGTGGGATGAGAAGTTAAGGCGGTTTCTCATAGGGTCATTCTAAAGTCTGATTCAGATTACTTTCTAAGAATGGTTCCCATGTATTTTAGAACTTTTTTTTCTAGCACTATGTAGATGAGTGAGGCTTCTGACATTTACATAAAGCAAAAAGGCATTTTCATTCTCTCAGAGCCATTCCTCAAAGAGAAAGATGCTGCAGCTAGGGGAAACATTAATTAAAAGCACATCTAACATAAATGGCTTGTCACTGACATACAATACTTACCAGAACTCACACTGTCCTTGGAAGATAGAAAAATTCCTTCAGTGTTTGGGGTTTAATATGAGAAGTTAACTAGTCTAATTTGTAGTGATACGTATTATGCACAGGCTGCAATGTATTTGTATATTTTAAATACTTTAAAGGATATTTCACTAAATGAATCCCTAATGGAATGTAATTTAATTCACAAGTTGAAAAATAGGATAACAGTTTCAGCCCCCATCACTCTCCTAATGCTTGAAGTATAGTTGGAGAATAAAACAAGCAGTGCATAAAGAACAGATATTATAGTAACAACTGTCATGATAATAAGAAGGATACACTGTAGTGTTTCTTGCTTATTTATAACAAATGAGCATGAACATCTTTTTGTTTCTTGGGGGAATAGTATTAATTCTTTTTGCTACATTGAAATGAAGCATGGGTAATGCCATTGAATGTGTGTCTAAATGACCTTAAAATGTTACATTAGTAGAAATGATAGGATGAAAGTCACACAAATGAACACAATGTTTATATTGTCCATATTTGCCAGATTTAAGTTGTATGATTTTGAGATAACTCTCTCATTGTCTAAATTATCTATGAATGGCCACTTTATTTGTAAAAAGGAGGCTTCAAGAAGATAGACTGTTTTCTTATTGTGTGACAGATTCCACAGTGGCTTTAAACCATATGCTGTATGGACACACACACACACACACACACACACATATATATGTATATAATAACTATAAATATAATAACTATATATATAATAACTATAATCAACCTGAACATATGAGATGAGGAAACTTGGCCAGTACTAGCTTATTTCCAGTTTGGGAACATGATGAGTGTTACTACATCCTAAAAGATATCACAGATGAGAAAGATCAGAGATGTATTTTAGTTCTTCCAAGAACCATGGAATCAGGTCAAAAACTTTGGAAAATTCTGGTATGAGATTAAACATAGATATTAGACATTTCTAATTCAAGAACCGTCTGTAGGCTAGAGTAGAAAACCTTCACTACATAGGATGCTTCTGACCTGGGTGTCCCAACACAGCCCATGATTTTGGAACTTACTGAGATCACTCCAGTGAAGAAGATCCAGAAGGACTCCCAGTAGCAAAAACATGGCTTTTGAGAGATTATGAAGACTGGGGGTGATGAGTGATCAGCTTAATAAAAATTCCAGCATATGTTTTGGGGGAATAAAAAGCAAGTTTCTCAGTCTGTATATGTGTAGATTGTACTCAGTAGCCTCTAAAAACTGTACATTGACAAAGATTGAAAGACCTTGAATTTTGATTAATGAGAAAGTTACATGGAGCACATTCATAGTACTTAATATATGTCAAATAATTAATCTTCATAGCCCTCTGTAACAAAGGAAGCTCTGAATTTTTAAGTGAAGACAGAGAGACACAAATAAATAAAATGATTTGCTTCCTTCCATTCTCATCAGGAGGCTTTCTAATCCATTTTTTTTCCTACACTTTATAGTTCATGATCTCCAAATTTCTTTTTTGAAATAGTTGAGCTAATCTTTTGAGTCTCTAACAGCAAGATTTTCTTTGTAATTTTACATGTTTACCTTTTGTTATAAGGCTATGAGTAACACTGAGATTAACTTTTTTTGTTGTTGCCATATACCCAAGAACCATCTGAGATTTCTTTAAGAATTCTGTCACCTTATATCTCTAAAACTGCTACAAACTAATCCAACAGGAATTGGCAATGTTGAATTAGTTCTAAATGACAGCTTCTTTTGTTATTTTCTTTTCATATCCAAGGTTCTTTGAAAACAAGAATAAGGAAAAAAGACTTTTCTTATTAAAGCATATATATATGCTTTTTATAGTATATGTTTTATATATATTTATATATAGTATAGTATACTATAGCATATAGTATATGCTTTATATAGTATATGTTATATATAATATACTTTGTATATATTCTTATACATTTTGTGAAAATAAAGGAAACTTCATTTAAAATGGAGTCAGGAAGGCCTGAGCTCTCATATGCTACCACTAACAGTAAGAAGCATACCTCACATTCCCCAACAGGAAAAAGCTTTCTTTACATACCCCAGACAGAGGGGAGAATTTCTCCTTGCCTCATAACAGCCTAGCCAGCTGCCACTGTCCTAAAATCAGTATCAACAGCCCCTCTCAGCTTCCTCTTTCTCCTATAAAAGCAAGTCCCTTTCCTCTGTTCTCTAGTTTGCCAGTCAATTGCAACTCATTTGCTATTGCAGAAAAAGTTCATTTTGCCACTCAGATAGCTGGCTCTTTTCTTAAGGTCAGCAATATTCATATCGTCTATCTATCTATCTCTACATCATCGATACCTATATCTCCTTTTGCAATGCTCTGTGGTCCTGCAAATGTCAAATGACAGAGGAATTAGTAACAAAGCAGAATAACATAACAATGTTGCCTGAGCTGGCCTTGTTCGTCATTTATAATAAACTATATATTTTTCTAATCAATATTTTATTAACTTAGCAAGTCAGAAAGTCTTTTGTATGGATGAGCTGTCATGAAATACGGTAAAACAATAGCCATTAATTTAGAGAGCTACTTATCTTTAGAGACTTTGCAAAAAATCTGATTATCTGATACCCATATAGTACAGTGGCAAAGCTTGTACAACAAGCAAAAAGGCTAGGAAACCATGTACAGACTTCTGTTAAAGTTGCCTCCAAATCGAGACATTTTGAACTGTTTTATTCACGACTGACACACAAAAAGCTGTATTTATTTAATGTAGACAACTTGTGTTTGGAGATAAGTGTATACCTGTGAAATCAATATCACTATCAATACCATTAATGTATCCATTACCTCTAAAAATCCCACCCTGTTTCTTTTTCTTTTGTGATAAAAGTACTTAGTATAAGATTTACACTCTCAGTGTAATAAAAAATTACACTGCAATTTTTTAAACATATAATATACTATTGTTTATTATAGGCCTTATGTTATACAGAGTTCCAAAACATTTATTTTACCTGAGTAAAACTTCACACCTTTGACCAACACCTCCTCATTTCCCTCTCACCCAAACGCCTAACAAACACCTTTCTCTGTCTCTCTATGCTTGACTATTTTAGATTCCACATAGAAATGAGACCATGCAGTATTTGTCTTGCTGTGTCTGGCCTATTTCACTTAGCATAATGTCCTCCAGGTCCATCCATGTTATTGTAGATAGCAGAACTTGTTTTTAAAGTTGAATAATACTCCAGTGTATGGCTAAAATGCATTTCCCTTATCCATTCATCTGTTGATGGACAGTTAAATTCCTTTCCTATCTTGACTGTTGTAAATAATGCTGAGATTAAAATGGGGGGGGGGGGGATAGATATCTCTTTGAGATTCAGATTTTAATTCCTTTGGATATATACCCAGAGAGGAGTTGCTGGTTCAAACGGTAATTCTCTCTTTAATTTTTTGAAGAAACTTTATGTTGTTTTTCATGGTGGCTGCTCTATTTTATATTCCAACCAACATCCTCACCAATACTTGTTGTTCAGGGAAATGCTTTAAAATATGTTATAAATATAGAGAAACACATTGACAAAAGGAAAACTGTCTTTTCTGTCAGTAATGGATTTGACCTTTACAAATATCAAACATTTCAACTTTTTTTATGGAGTTAAAGGTAGGGACTGCAATCTTAAATGCCATGACAGTCTTGCACAGGGACTGGCAAACTATGGCCGGCAGCCTCAATAGGGCTCAATGCCTGTTTTGGTAAATATAGTTTTATTGGAACACAACTTTGCTTATTGATTTACATATTGTCTGTGGCTGCTTTCGCCATACAACTGCAGAATTGAGTAGTTACGGCAGAGACTCTCTGACCTGCAAGCTTAAAATACATCAGATGGTCATTTTTATAGAAAAAGGAATTCTCACTCCTGGTCCTGCTGCCCCAGAAAGCTTGATAATTATCAACTCAAAGTTAGTAAAGTACTATTTACAGCATACTAGAGTAATGATGGTGTTGATTTCCATTCTTTTACGTTCTTCTTTCTACCTTTCTGTAGGTTTCAAATTTTTTGAAATATTTATATATAATTCCTACATAGGAAACACATTTAAGTTTAATTTTATCTTTAACATGCATTTTACATACAGATATATTTTCAAATGCACTTTAAAAATATTATATCTTTTTGCTCTGTCAGCAACTTTTCTCAAAAGGGTTAATTACTCACTTCTATTCTTTAATTTCCATTCTCTCTGAACTCATTCCCATTAGCATTTCACCCACACGATGACTCTAAAATTACTCTCATCAAGGTCCTCAATGACCCTACATTGCTACATTCAATATTCACCTCTCCCTTCTTATTTTACTTTACCTATTAGCAGCACTTGAAAGGGTTGATCAGTCTATTCTACTGGAAGGGAGATCTGCAGCTGACTTCCATAATTCAATCCTCTCTTTTTTCCCCAACGGAACTGGTTACTTGCTTTCAGTCTCTTTTGCCCACTCCCTCTTTTCCCCAACCTCCTCTTAGTGGTGTTTCCCTAGGGCTCAGTCCTGATCACTTTCTCAGCCTACACTCACACCCTTGCACATATTCCAGCTCTGGCTTTAAGTCTCTTGCATGTGATGAAGAATATAAAATGTATATCCTCAGGTCATTCTGGAACACCAGAAGCAAGTCTCCTGCTATCTTGACTGCTCTACTTGGAAATCTAACAGACATCGCAAGTTTGACCTTCGCAAAACTGAACTCTGACCACTGCTCTACTCTAAGTTGAATTAACCAGCATCCATTCCATCTCAGTTAATGGAAATTGTTTCCAGTGGTTGGAGCCCAAACTATCCTCGACTGCTCCCTTTCTCTCACAGCCCATTTTATCTAATCATGTTAGCCCCACCTTCAATTTATGTCCAGATCTAAAGCCTCACACCTTTTACCACCAACACAGCCAACACCAGGGTCTGAGTCATCATCATTTCTTATCTGCAAGGTAATTACAATGCCTATAAGGCCTCTGTGATTAGTTCCCTGTTAACATTCCTCTACTATTACTTCATTCCTGTTTCATTCTATAAAATTGCCTCCTTAAAGTTCTACAACTAAATGGAGCATTCTCCAGCCTCAGGCCTTTTGTGTTTACCATTCTCTGCCCACAAATGGTCTCATTGTGTTAAGTACTCTTTTAACAGAAATTTCTCTCCCTGCTCATATAAAAGATCTTCTTTATCCTGCTCTATATTTTTTCTTTTATTCATTACATTTGTTATCTTCTGCCTCAGTCTATAATTTACTTTATGATTATTTTTATTTTTTATTATCTGTCTCTCCTATAGATGAGAAGTCACCAGAAGACAGTAATCTTTGTTTTTCACCCTGATGCATTACCAGCACTTAATACAGCAATATGCCCAAATGTATAAGAAATTAACACACATATGTGTGCACATAGAGACAAACATATTTACCTGCCGTTCATATTAGAATTTAGATATTCATCATTTTCAATATTTCACTGTAAAGAAGTGACTTTCTTCCAATAAATGCCAGGTACATTCTGAAGTTTGAGATTCTATATATTTTTTTGAAATCTTACATTTCAGTAGCAACTTATCAGTTTGGAAATGCATTCTGGATAGGTTTTCAAAAATATTCTAGACCTAATTTTCTGATAATACTGCACTCTGAAAACCTTCAACTTTCTTGCCATGGGCAACTGCTGAGTCAACTAAGTATCCTCCTGGACTAATCAGATATACTCATCCCTGGAAGCAATACTTGAATAGTGACAGCTTCATAATCCATTAGAAAATTTACAAAGATACATTTAGTCAGCTTTTTGGGTTCTGTTTTCAAATAATCAAATAAATGAAAATTATTATCCAAATTCCATCCTAATGGGATTACTATTGTTTTACAATCCATAATACTCCCTGAAAGATTTAAGGTCCACAACCTTAAATCTTAGTTATACCTCTGTTTTACCTTTCTTTTATATTTTTATTTTATTGTTAATTTACTCCTTCCTATCTTTCAGAAGAGAAGTAGATCCTAGAAGAATACCTCTTCTCTTATAGGCATTTTCTCATCAACTTTCCTGCCCTAAATTCCACTTACCTTCAAGCTTCCTATAAATTTTATTCCTGTAAAATTCCAGGAATATTGGTGTGCCCTTTTTGACTTTGGTGCCAAGGTGCATCTCATTCTTGTTTTTCTCAGTTACTTGTGTTAATTTGCTTGTTTTTTACTATAATTTTATTTATCAACCACTTATAATATGACTAATAGTAGACTACATGCTTAGAGGGATCCAGATCACAAAGTCAGAGACCTTACTATTAACCTTTATTTCCTTCTTTTTATGAGTTTTGTCATAGAAACAGTTATTAGTTTGAAATACATTTAAGAACTCAATGTTTATAGTGAAGTTTTACAGTTTCTACTGTTGAAGACAACTTGACAACTTTCCTTAAAGACAATTTTACTTTAGACATCTATCTATTCAAAAGGGCTTCTTTCATACATGGTATATAGGTTAGTGCAGAAAATTGCTATTCGTGTATTAAATTGAGGGCTGGTAAAGATAAACCAGTTGTGAACATATACACATGCACATATTTGTATTTCTTACCTTATATAAAAAAATCAATATAAAGTGGAAAAATATAAAATTACACTAGTTTTTGGTTCTGACATTAGTATCAGAGAAAAATATCTTTCTACTTTGAACATGTTTGCCCTTTTCATACAAGAACTTCATTACTCCTGACAATATGTTGCACATTTGCCCTTTCACAAATACTATATATACAATACAAGCAGTATTTCATCATTAAAAATTTTTTTTGTATATTCTACCGTTTTAGAAGACCAGCTTATTATACATCTTACATTTGAGGTAATTTGAAGAAGGGAAAACTAACTCAGTGATGTGTTGATACTGTGAAGGTTATTATTTTATTAATTTATAACTTTTTATAAGTATGCCAAAACAGCCATCTGACTGATATAAAAATGCTATATTTGTGCATATGTTTTTTTAGCAAATATGTCATTTGTTCATTATTTTCTCTATGAGCAGATTGGAAAATTCCAAGACCTTTAATTTTCCACAAAATGAAAGTAAGCATGGTGGAAATTTCAGATTGCACAACATGTAGTAGGGATGTGATAACGGTTCGGCTCCCGCGATGCCCAGTTAGTCACCCTAGGGAGCCAAGGATTTCATCAAGCTGAGGGTGTGGAGCCGTCTACCTGTTAGAGTCTAGAGAAGTACTTGTGCTTCCTTGAGATGCCCACTTCTAAGTAGCTCTGAAGGGTTTGTCCACACAGGCACCCAAATGACCGAAGATGTGCCACAGAACTGAGTCAAAAGTTGTAGCCAGTGGAAAACCTACCACACATTTCACCAACCATTTATTTCAATAGTGAAAGCCAGTAAAACAACCCCAAATAAGATGAAATCAGCCACACAGCATGGGAAGCTAGTTCTGGAAAACATTAGGTAGTCAAGCTCTGTAAATTCCTATTCTTTCCACCTCTTAATGAATACGTAGTACAGAACAGTGACTGTAATGCTTACTCTGGTGCTGAGTGTTGAATTCACTTCATTTTCTTTCATAGTAATAGAATGTCCCAATTTTTATCTGGACATAGGGATTTTCTTTTCTTTTCTTTTTTTTTTATGTTTATTTATTATTGAGAGACAGAGAGAGAGACAGAGCATGAGCAGGGGAGAGGCAGAGAGAAGAGGAGACACAGAATCCAAAGCAGGCTCCAGGCTACGAGCTGTCAGCACAGAGCCTGACGCGGGGCTCGAACTCACAAACTGAGAGACCATGACCTGAGCCGAAGTCGGAAGCTCAATCGACTGAGCCACCCAGGTGCCCCTATTTTTTTTTTTTTAATTTTTAAATTTTTCTTATTTTTTTGGTAAGTAAAGAGTGTGACTAATCCCTCATCAGTGATATATAAACAGAAGATTATGGAGAGGATTTCCAATGAACAACGTTGGAAACAATGAACAACATTACTGATAAAACAATTACTTTGTCTTTTGCCAATCTCCAACTAGTTTTACATTCTGATGCCTGTAATTTTGTAAGCAGCAAGAATTAGGGGTCCCCAGAAAGACAGACAAAACATAGTTTTCATGACACAAGAGAAGTCATTTTAGGCCCCCAGCTATTTTCTGTTATCTATGATCTACCTGCCCAAACACACTTCTTGCAGAAATTCCTAAGAGGTGTCAGAATTACAAAGAAATGCAAAACCCTCAGTAGTTAAAAATTTTAAGGGAACAAAGGGAATGCAAAAGCCAGCAGTCTTACCAAGCCAGGAAATAGCTTAACCATATCAGAGACAATAAATCAGTGGTTAAAATCTCCCAGTGCTGTTTCAAAAGTATGCCAGACCCTGCATTTCTTACCTGAGATAGGAGCCCAAGACCCCATCCAGTTTATACTGGCCATGGGAGCCTGTCCAAAGCCACTTACCCTACTCATTTACCTCTGCTTTATTAAAATGTTAAAGTCTCTGCCCTAGGAGGAACACAGGCTTTATTAACATAACGTAGGATGTATGTATAGCCATATTTTCTAAGTTCACCTGAGAAACTTTATGGTCACCTTTACATGTGGTGATAAAGCTCCCCTTTCTGAATATTCATCCTAAACCCTAAATAAAAAGAACCCACTCACCCCTGCTTGCGGAATCATGGCTTTAGAAGTTATTCCCTGTGGGGCACCTGGGTGACTCAGTCACTTAAGGGTCCAACTCTTGGTTTCGGTTCAGGTTATGATCTCAAGGATTCGTGAGTTCAAGCCCTGCATCAGGCTTGGTGTTGACAGCATGGAGCCTGCTTGGGATTCCTTCTCTCTCTCTCTCTCTCTCTCTCTCTCTCTCTCTCTCTCCCCCATTCTCTCTCTCTGCCTCTCCCCACTCATGCTGTCTCTGTATCTCTCAAAGATAAATAAATAAAGTTAAAAAAATAAAAGAGGTCATTCCCTGTGATCTCCTTATGTGCTACAAATAAAGTTTCTTTGGTGTGACAACTCCACCTGGTGTAGTTTCTATCTGCAACTAACTCATGTTAATTTGGTTATAAGATAGATCCTAATGGCTGGATGACTAGTAACCATCTTGAACCCTGAAGACACAGAGGACTGAAGGGTGGAGAGCTGAAATGACCGCAGGTCCTTAGGACTTTGTGAACAGAATTTCCATTGCAGCCTCCAGAATTTTATATGAGAAACAAGTGCCTCTCTTGTTTAACAATGTTTAGTTGGATTCT
This sequence comes from Panthera uncia, assembly GCF_023721935.1. NCBI lineage: Eukaryota > Metazoa > Chordata > Mammalia > Carnivora > Felidae > Panthera > Panthera uncia. The sequence goes on from NW_026057578.1 coordinate 90,590,922, forward strand.
AATAGCAGACCTAATTCTAACTATCACATTTTCTATTTGCAAATTTACTGTAATATTATTTATGGGAGAATTACTCTGTTTATTTTTTAACTTCATGGGTGTTTCATCAATGAAGTGTCTACATCATCAATCTTGTATCCAGACGTGGAGTTAAAAGTATAGGCTCTGGAGTTTGACTAACTTTGATTCGTCATTTACTAGATGTGTATTTAACTTCTCCAAGCCTCACAGATGGTTTAATCACAAATAGTTACGATGATAGTAACTACCTCATACTGTCATGAAAAATAATTTTGATACTGAATATAAAGGCTTATCTCAGTTGGGAATACATAATAAGTGTCCCAAATTTATACTACAGATACATATGTATACATAAAATTGAAGTTTTATATATTTTTTTGGATTATGAGCTATAGGATAAGCACAGGACCATTAATGTAGGCTGGAGTTTAATGCTTAATAATGGTGGTGATAATCTTATACAAACACATTTGTACACTATACACAATAAATTTTAAATTCCAAAATATTGTAAAAGTCAATGCTGTTTTCTTTTCCATGAGGAAAATTTTACAATGCCTGTAATATAGCAATGGATGTCTATATATAACCAAAATTGAGCTGATTCTAGTAATATAATTTCAAAAGCAAACTTTTCTCTTTATTGAGGAAGAAATATTTTTATGTGTTAGATGAGCTAGATTTGAGAATTTTAGATATACCTAAGCTTAAGAAGAAATATTTCATGGGACTATTTTTAATATCACATTTTACTATTTTAATATATATTTATATAGTGTTAATAAATCACAAAGTTTTTTAAGCAAACCATAAAAATACTTTCATAGCTTTTTATTTTTGGACATTTCTTTACCAACAAGTATGATACACTAACAATGGCTTAAGAACCATTGTTTGAAAAGTTGAAAGAAAAAGCATCCTCACCCTCAACATGTGTTTTTCTTTTCTTTTTTTTTTTCTGTTTTAAGAATATTGGTTGGAAATTTTTGGACGCTTTTGAGTCTGTCCTGATTCGGTAAAAGATAGATTAACTTAAACTAAAAACTATTAAAGAGTTATATAATTTCGTATTCTCTTTGAAACACCAAATTATATATTAAAGAATAGTAGTCTGTCTTTGTATTCTAGGGAAAAACTAATTGCCAATGTGCCATTTGTTCATTTTCAGCAAATACTATATGGAACACAATTTTCTGCCTGACACAATTCCTTTAATTTTTACCAAGAAAAATGTGTTCAGCTAAAGAGAACAATCAAATCATTTTCTATTTCAAATTGATATCATATTCTCTTTGTCTGTTTTCAGCACTTTGTACATCATATAATGATTTTCTGCTTGTTTAAATATGGTTTCTTATCACAAACTGATTAGCCAATGTAAAATATATGAGGCTAAAGTGGTTTCTAAATGTTCTCAGTACCTAAATCTTTTAAATATTTCCAGTATGCATAAATATTCCTATCTTCCCAAAACTTATATGGATAACAAAAAGCCAAAATGAACAAACTCTTTTATGCTATTGTTATTGCACTATATGTGAACCAATTTTTGAAAAGGGAGGAAAGCACATGAGTTAAATTCAAGTTTAAAAAAACAATCCTGTGAAAGACTGTCTTGCTCTTACTGATTAAGTAATTCAGAATTGCATTGAAGATGGGCCGTAAATGGAATAATAATCATAGAAAGTATTTAGAGAGCATTTTAATGTGCCAGGCACTATTGTAGACACTTTTCATATGCTCATTCATTTAATCAGTGCAATCATCCAAAGAAGTGGACACTGTTACCTGTGGTCCATTTTACAGATGAGAAGGGTATCAAGGAGAATGGCAACTGGTCCAAAGTCTAACATTAGAAAAGAGCTGGAACCAGATGTCAAGCTCAGGCTGTAAACCAAAATTTATGATTTCACCAACACACTTTATTATCTCTTAAATACTGCATTTCTTCTCATTTTTAAAGCATTTTTTTCACGTTTGGTTTTAAGAAGTTAAGATTAGAGGTCATACATAAAAATTTCAAAAAAACACTTGGTGCAAGGCTATTAAATGCTAGCATAGTAAATTAACACCACGCTTCAATGTCAGAGGACAGACTTTTGCTTCTAGCAGCAATGTTATCTAAACAGAAGAAGCAAGTGACAAAGCACACCTGGACATTCTGAGTAAAAGATACAAATATAACCTTCTAAACATTGTAGCTGACTGAGCTCACAATAGAGTAATGTAAATTACCCCAGACCCAAAAGAAGAGGGCTTTAGAAACGAGAATGGTAAATTAATACTAAAACTGAAGCAACCAGTGTATAGTTGCTGATCTTGTTAAGCGAAAAAGGTTCTTTGCTGGCAGTTTGGGTTTTAATAATGGCTCTGTAGACAAGAAACAAGACCTTACTGCTAGACAGTATCAAGGAGGTGGGTGCACACACCTACACACACACAAACACACACACACACACACACACACACACACACACACACAGCTTAAGTAGATCTCTCTAAAGCCTACCTCCCAAGTGAATTGGTAGGCTAGAAACTTTGTTTCTGTTGGCAAAGGCAAAGCTACAAGGTAATTTGCCTATTTTGGCCTAGGACCTGGTGGGAGAAAAACCTCTCCCATAAAAATTCACAATCATAGCCCACTCTCAGGAGTCAGGAATTTGACTTCTCAATTTCCACATGGTCCACTGGGAAAAAAAGCCAGTTAATAACTTCACTTAAAACTTTCCCCAGTTGATAGTAACCTAGGCCTGGTGGAATTTAGCCCAAATACTCTCCCGAGGTACAGACCCTGAACCAACCATCACAGAAGTTAGACTCACAGATTAAATCTTGAGAAAGTTGAGCTCACTGTTTAAAATAACCAGATCCATGAAGACACAAGCCACAGTGAGTGAGAACCACCAAGGACATGAAGCATAGGGTAACGAAAATAGAAACAATTGATGGAGAATATACAATGAGTATGTTCAAAGATAGAACTGAGGACAATAGAAAGGCACATAGTATTATCAAAAGAGAGATTAGGCAGCTATAAAAACAAATCTACAAGACAAAAAATATAATCCCTTAATTAAAAAAAAAAACACCCAATAGATGTGCTAAATTAAACCAGGAAAGAGAATAAACTGATAGGCATATATGTGGCAAATAAATAATAGAAGTTTGACAGCATGTAAATATATGTCTTTGCACAGGTCCTCCTTGTCCTTAGACAAAATATCATATGCTAACACCTGACTGGGGAGTACAGGCCCAGCGAAGTATAAGTGAATGGAAAAGGGAAGCTAAGCAGAGAAAACAAATGTGCTCAGCATGTTGCTGAGCTAGTCACAACTGCATGATGAATTGAAAGATAGGTCTTACCTAAACCAGGAGGAGAAAGAGATGAGCATTGGTCTGGACCACTGGATTTTTTTTAGGTATTTGCCAAGGTTTACTACCTAGCAGGTGAACCCCACACAGTTCACACAGGTATGAACATAAAGGAATCTTATAGTGTCTTAGGCCTAAAAAGCTACTGAAAGCTCTGAGGTGAAGGCAAGAGGCATATGGCACCGGCATGAAGCCAGGGCTAATTGGTACTGTGGGCTGGATTATTTAGTGACAAAAAGGCCGAGGTGTAGTAGCCCCCAAAGATCTCTCCGCCGACAGTGATGGTGGCTCACAGTGACCTAGCTTTAAGACAGAGAAGCAGCACAAACCATCTATAGAACCCTTGAACCAGTCAGTGAGGCAAAGCACATACTGAATCCAGCTGCCTGCAAATAGTTTCTTGCCTGGCACTATGCATAAATATGTCATGTTAGAGGACAAGGGAAGTCTAACATTCATCTACTTGGTGTCTCTCGGGGATATAACATAGAGAATGGAGGAGAGGTAATAGTAAAGAAGATAAGGACTAAATATTTTTAGAATTGAGGAATGATGTCAAAGTAGAGAATCAGAAGATTTCTCAACAGCAATAATAGACTGGGGCGGTTATGGAACAATGCCTTCAAAATGTTGAACAAAAGATTCCCAGCTTAGAATTAAAATGTGTTCATCTATCATAGAGTTATAAGGGAAAAAATGGCATATTCAAGCAAAGAAAGTTTACCACTAAAATATTTTCATTAAAGGAGTTCTAAAAGGAATAAGACAAAAAAATATCATAAGAAAAGATTGAGATGTGAGAGAACAGTGAGCAAAGAAATTGATTAACACATGAGTAAGTATAAGCCAAAACGGAGTATACAAAATAATAAAAATGTCTATAATAAGAGTAGGGAGGAAAAGACAAAATGAATGCTATGTAAAATGGAATAGTGGTAAAAGCTAAAAGACTATCTATTTTCTGAATTGCCTTTAGAGTAGCGTAAATAGATATCAGTACCGTCAAATCAAGTATGAATGTTTGCATGTCACCATAAACACTAAAATAGATTTTTATAATTTCCATTATTGGGGAATATTGAATAAATTAATAATCAATCCTAGAGGAGGAAGAATTGTGCAATATAGAATTAAAATTTAGAAAAGCAGAGTAAACAGAAAGCCCATATTAGGTGACAGAAATAGTTACATCAGTTACCAGCTTAAGGTAATTAAACTAAACTCTGCAATTAAATATGGTGACTTTCAAGCTTCATTTAAAATATAAATGCTAATAAATAAAAAGCTAGTAGGGCTACAGTAATATCAAGAATGGAAAGGAAAGTAATGAATGGAAAAGAAAGTAATGAAAATAGAAAAATTAATGAAGTAGGAAAAAAGATACAACTCAGAGGATTAATAAAGACAAGATATTGTTTTGAAAAGATCAAAAAATTATTAAATCTTCAAGCTCTGGATAGAGTATTCCTGATCCAAATAAATAAATAAATAAATAAATAAATAAAAACAAAAAACAAAAAAAGCAAATAAAGATGTTAAAGAGTAAAAAGTATCAAAGTTACAAACATAATAGAAATTTAAAAATTGGGAAATATAATAAACTACATTGTGACAATAAGAGTGAAGACTCACTTTTACATATAAGTAAACCTCTATTACACAAAAGAAAATACTTTCACATAAAAAAGAAAAATTATTTTTTTCCCTAAAAAAATACATGGAAATCCCAAATAGATCTACACTTGAGCCTAGATATAGAATTTGATTCTAAAATGTATGTGGAAGTAAGGACCACAATTAAGTTGAATTTGAAGAAAAACAACTTGGAAGAACTTACCCTACCAAATATCATTATGGCAATGTGGTGATCATACATGTGGAATTGATAGAGGGATAGACAATCCAAAGGAAGTTTGAGAATTCAGGAAAAAAGGTACATATTTATAGGAACTTAATATGTAACATAGATGATAATGAAGGTCACTTGGGACAAAATGGACTATTCAAGTATAATGCCTAGGAAAGGGTATTCCCATGGGAAACAATAAAATTAGATATCTACCTCCTATTATACACAAACATTTATAGCTGTAGTTTAAAGACATAGATGTAAAAATTCAAGACTTAAAATGGGTAGAAGCAAATACAAGACAATATGAATAAGACCTCTTGGTAAGGAAACATTATTTAACAAGACAAAGAATATAAACCACAAAGTAAAGTATTGATAAAATTGGTCATTTTTAAGTTATAAACTTGTGTGATGCAAATGATTCTACTAAAAAGTGAAAATACAATTCATTTACTACAAATACAGAATGTATAACACATATTACCCACAAAAAGTTAGTTTCTAGACGATGTCAAGACTATTTACAAATCAATAAAATAAAGGCAAATGCATGGGAAAAGAAGTGGCAATTCACAAAGAAGAAACTGGAAAAGCCAATAAAAAAAGGAAAACTTATTAAAGCCCACTAATAAAGAAGTTAATAGTAAGACCATGATGAGATACCATTCACACCCACCAGGCTTACAATAATGTAAAAATCTGGTAAATTAAAATGATGGTAAGTAGGGGTGGTGGTAATTTAAATTCAAAGCGTTTTAGAGAGCAATTTGGAATTATCTAGTAAATAATGTCAACTCCTGGGTATAATCTAGGGAAACTGTCGTATAAGAAGACATTGATAAGAATATTCATAGTAGCAGTGTTATTTCTCACAGCAGAATAATTATGCACAAAATACCATCCCTCTACGGGTAGGGAGAATGAAAAAATAAACTGTGATGCTTTCATGACTGACTATTGCAAACATTAGACCTATACATGTCAAAATGAGCGAATCTCACAAATATATTGTTACGCCAAAAATTTGCAGACTAATGCATATATTCTGATTTCATTTGTATGCATATTAAAACTTGTCAATCAATATTATACATGGTTTAAATACATATACACATCTTTAAATATCCATATATCTATACATCTACGTCTGTCTATCTATTTATCTACCTAGCTATCTATCTAGTTACTAGGAAAGAGAATGGGATGCAATTGGGAGAAAACCCAGGAGACTCCAATAGGTTTTATAACGTTTTATTTTATTAAGTGTATACTGGTCACATGAATGTCGTTTCTGTGCGTTTTGTGTGCTGTAAATAATTTATAATGCATGTTAGATAACAGAACAATCAGACGCACACGTGCAAACGTCTGCTTCAGTCAAGAAGATGGACAAACAGGACTTGGTATTGACTACCTAATTAACTGAAACCTGTGGAGACTTGGTACTAATATTCAAAGCACTTGAATATAATGAACTTTATTTAAATCTAACATTCATATGAACATAATTTTAACTAAATAAAATAATAAGATATTTTCACTGTCACTTATGTGTCTTTTATGAATGTTAGAATGCAAAAATGTACACACATAACTTCCTGGAGATTATAACACGGGTATTTTATAAATAACATAAATGTTTTATAAATAGATGAATAATCCTTTCTAACAAATTATTCTTTTCTTTCCTTAAGGTACTCATAGATTTTTTTTCTCATCCTTTGGTGTCCTCTTGGTCCTTTGACTAACATGCAACGAATTTTCTGTCATTTCTGCATCATTTACACATTAACTTCCTTGTCAGCCTCATCACACTCTTTTGACACATTTGCATTAATAATGTTGCCTGTGAGAGGAGAGGGAGTATTCATCACTTTTTCAAGAATTTATGCTAACTTGAGTTAAGAATTTATTTTATACCATTAAACAGTTCATCAGTCACAATACCTTGACATGCTCTTCTAAAAACTAAACTTCATGGTCCCAATTGGAATATCTCCCAATTCCCAATCATTAACACTGTAAAATTTCACATGATGAGTAGGAATTGCACAGAACCAGCATGAAGTGTTCTTGTGGCACAAGCATTGCTGCTGAATCATACCTTTAGCTTTGAGACTAGTTTAATACAGGAAATAACAGGGATAGAAGACCAAGTTAAACCTCACCACAAGAAACAATCAGCCAAATCCAGAATGTGGGACATTCTACAGGACACATATCCTGGCTTCTCCAACAATAAATATAAAAAAATAAAAGGCAGAGTTTCTTAAAATTTTTGAGATGTAATATTCAAATGAAATGGGTACCTATGTTAAGTTTTGTTTTAAATGAATAATATGCTAAGGGTGCCTGGGTAGCTCAGTCAGTCAAGCATCGAACTCTTGATTTAGAGTCAGGTCATGATCTCACAGTTGGTGAGATCGAGCCCTGCTTTGGGTTCTGCACTGGCAACACTGAGCCTGCGTGGGATTCTTTCTCTCACTCTCTTTCTGTATGCTTGTGTGTGCGTTCTCTCTCTCTCTCAAAATAAACAAATAAACTTAAAAAAATAAAATAAAATAAAATGTTGGGAAAAAAATCCCTGAAGCAATCAGGAAAAGGGAAATATGGAGTAAATATTAAATGATACAGAGATATTTTTATTTATTTTGTGAAATGAATAATAGCATAGTAGTTATTAAAAGTATTGATATCACCAGGAGGTAATACTAAAGTACATGCAAATGTGTGAATTGCTTTAAGCCCTTACTAAATTAGTTCTGATTCTTTCAGTTAATCCTATCATCAAGAAATTTTATTATTTCATTGCAAGTTTAAAATATTAATTTGGATTCCCTTAGGATACAGCATAGTGCTATATGCCTAGAAGACATTGAAAAATATTTGAATGAATAAGTATGGGAACTAATTCTGACTATTGGTAAATAAAAGATTTGTTTGTTAAACGAGAGACATGTATATAATACATATTTAGTAATAATATATATAAAATATATGCAAGATATAATATATATTATATATAAGATATGTAAGATATAATATATTGTAAAATCTATTTATGACCTTTGCTTAAAATATACATACTCATATATATGCTAATATAAGTATGTATGTGTGTATTCATGTATATGAATATCTGCATATATAAAACTTTAAGATCCCAGGAATCATGAGATTCTCAGTACCAGAAATCCTCATTACATGAAACTTAATTTTATCTAAAGGCATATTTTGCACACAAAATGTAGCAGTTAGGCAAGTATCATCAAAACTGAGTAATGTTAGCCTAACTGTAAAGTTTTTAGATTTTTAAATATATTCTGATAAGCAATATTTCTAAATATGACATATGTGCTATGCTCCACAGGCAAAAATCATAGCCTACTAAAACCTTAAGATAAAGATAGCTAAATATGGTTTGTGCTGGTAATTTACTATTGTTTGGAAGTCCGGAGCCCATCTTTATTTTAGAATCTACTTTTTCATGTGATTCTTCAAACTACATCTCTCACATCCCCTTAGTTAGTCTGCACTCTGCTAGAAAATGCTAATGGCAGGCATTAAGTGGAGACTGTAGCATAAGCAAAGAGACTTCCTTCCGGCTTTCCACCTACTTTGTTGTTCCAGCAGCAGACAACAAGAGGCTCAAGCCTGCAGTTTGTTTTTGCACTCACATTCCAGGTCTGCCGTGTCTTCTTAGCAAACTAGAGTACCAAGCACAATGTAGGCTCCCTGTCCACTGGTCATGCACTTCCTGTGGGTCTAAGTACCAGTCCCTGCTCTTTCCTCAGAAGCCTGAGCACCTGTTAAGCTTTGCTCCCTCTTACCCCCCCCCCCCACGCCCCCAACATCAAACCACAGTATTAATGGATCTCCATCTTGCTGCCTCTGGGTTTAGTTAATTCCATCCATTTTTTTTACCAGCCCTGGAGGAGATTGTGGCTTTCTGCAGTTGGAAATTTCTAGGTTACTTTGGACTTCTTTTTCTGCTCTTTAAAAATTCCAGTATCAGGGTAAACACATACACTTTATTTGAAACATTTAATATGTTTTCCTAACTGGACCCAAATGAAACCCATTCTAAGATGGGGGTCTTAGCACATATTTAAATTTTCCATTTATTCAGATTATTTTTCAAATGATCAAAGGAATGCAATAGTGACACAGGATGAGTGACAAATCCTGTATGCTCCAAATCAAGGAAATTTTCTGTAAGATTTTGAGTGCCCAAAAAAGACTGAAGGAAGGGCTAAAAGCACTATGAACTTCTGGAGTTCTTGGGCTGACTCAGGAGACTCTGAATGCGAAGGAAATGCTTTCCAGTGTAATTCCTGTAATATCACATAACAGAGGTCAACAAACTGTGTGGCTGGTGTGACAAATGTATCTGCTGTCTGCCTTTGTAAATAAAGTTGCATTGAAACATAGTTGCACTTACTCATTTATGTATCCTCAGTGGCTACTTTTGCACTACAGAGGTTGAGGTGAATGACCTCTATGAATGACCTTATGGCATGAAAACCTAAAATATTTGCTCTTTAGCCCTTTACAGAAAAAGTTTGCAAATACGGCCAACTCCAGGTCCAAGGGTAAATATGGTATCATTTGTATTAAACAAAGTTTAACCCCAGCATTAATTCCAAATATTAGACCAGGTATAAGAATTCACACAGATAAGATGTTACATTGTTTCATTAACTATGGGCTTCATTTAAGGCCCAGGGGCAGCAGGCTGAACATCAAAGGTAGAAGCACTGCCAAAAGTACCTTCAAAGAGAAAAGTCATGATATTTGGAGAAGGAAGGTATCACTAAAATAAATAAATAAATAAATAAATAAATAAATAAATAAATAAAAAATAAATCATAAGACAGAAAATAAAAGAAACATTTTAGCCTCCAGAGATACCACAGATATGAGGGAGTGCACAGACAATTGAAGATTTAAATTGGCAAATTGAAACTAAACTTTTTCCATCTTGCCTGTCATAAAAGATTTAAACAACTCAATGCAACCTCCAAGAGAATTCCCAGTCATGTGAAAAGTAGCCATCCATCTGTAAGAATAAAAAAAAATATTAGTTCACTGGGCATATGAATAGACTTAGCAGTTGAAAAAAGGGGACCAGTCTTTGAACTATATACTACTAATACTTCTTAGAAATGGATTTACAATGTAAAAGGCTAAAACTATACGGTGTTCTCAACTGGCATTCTCAGTGTAATTCAGGAGGCCATTATATACAGTACAACAGAATACACAGTTATGGAAAGGCAATACTCAGTGAGGAAAAATAGATTTAGAGGGAAAGATTGTACTGCATAAATATCTAGTGGAGGCAGTAAGAGCAGATCACAAATTTCAGGAAACACAATCAATCAACCAATCAATCAATCAATCAATCAAAGGCATTCTCCTAGAATTTGGATAGAAAAAATTCAAAGACGAGAAAGAGGAAGGATAAATCAAAGAGGTCTCTGGCCTTAATTGAACCTAGAATTTCAGGCTCAAACATTCATCTGCTTGTTTGACCATATTCTACTTGAATATTTAATAGTCGTCAAATTTAACAAGATCAAAACAAGACTCTTTATTTATATTGTTCTCACAACTTCTCCTCTTATAATCTTCCTCCTCTTAGTTAATATCATCATCCTAAAATTGCTCAAGGCCCAAATCTAGAAGGTATTGATTGCTGTCTTCCCTGCAATCCCACAATGTATCCGTAAATTATAACCACCTTCTGTGCAGTCCCTCCACCTCTGCCTTGCTTGTCCAGGTCAGCAGTGTCTCTCACATGAACTGATAGAAAAGTCTCTTTTCAGAGCTCCCGGTTTCCACTCTTGACAGCCACTAATCCATTCTCCATAGGGCAATTAGTGGTGTTTTAAAAGTGTAAATCAGATAATGACACTTTCCCCCCAGAATCCTCAAATTGCTTCTCTTTATAAGAATAAACCAGGCACAGGGATGCCTGTGTGTCTCAGTTGGTTAAGTATCCAACTTTGGCTCAAGTCATGATCTCTGTGTTCATAGGTTTGAGCCCCACGTTGGGCTCTGTGCTGACAGCTCAGAGCCTGGAGCCTGCTTCAGATTCTGTGTCTCCCTCTCCCTCTGCCCCTCCCCTGTTCATGCTCTGTCTCTGTCCCTGTCTCTCTCTCTCTCTCTCTCTCTCTCTCTCTCACACACACTCAAAAATAAATAAACATTAAAAAAAAAGAATAAGCCATAGGAATCTAAAGACAATGATGGAATAGGCTTTGATTTCCATAGGTACCCCCTTAAAAACAGATGCGACAACTAGGAGAGCAGAACTTCAAAACCACATATATATCTGCAACAAAACTAAATGATAACACATTCCCACAAACCTCAAAATATGATCAGGTGGTAAGAAACCACTAAGAGCCAGAGATGAGGGTTTATCATCATTTGTGCAGAAGGGAGCATGGGATCAAGCAAACGTGACAAGAGAAGAACCTCCAAACAGTCAAGAACTTCTCACTGAAAAAGTTGGTGAGGCCAATTTGATGACAGTAGCTAAAATGGAGATGGGTTTCATCCACTCTAATCCAGAAGAGAGTGCCACAGCCCCAGTGTGAAGGTCTCCACCGGCCATTGTTCCCTTCGAATAATCAGAATATCAAATAAAGAATATAAACCAATATGTATAAAATTGCTAAAGATAAGAAAGAAGACTCAAAATATGAGAGCACCAAAAAGGCCAGGGAATTTGAGAAATCAAATAATCAAATAATAGAACTTTTTGAGTTGAAAAATACAAATTTTAAGTATTTTAAAAAACTAAAGGCAGAATTAGTAAATGACAAGACAGATGTGAAGAGATGATCCATGGTGCAGCACAAAATGGTAAAGATAAAAATTTATATATATTTAAAGATAAAATATATATATATATATATATATATATATATATACACACATATATATATACAAATACATATAGATGTATATGTATATATATATATATGGAAAAATAAATATATATCTAACAGCAATTTAAGAAATAAGGGACAGAGGATGTGAGGGAGAGATAAATGCAAAGTGGCATGGCTTCACAGTTTTCATAACTGAAAAAAAAAGACATAAATAATTAGATGCAGACATCATGAGAAGACCTATATGGGATAAGGAAAGTGAGCTCCACATTTAATCACATGGGAGTCAATCTCCAGAACATGAAAGCAATGACTTACATGGATCAGTGAGAAACAACTAAGTACCAATAAAGAAAAGACAACTGGATTGACTCTTTAAAATACTGAGAGAAAACAGCTTCAACTTAGAACTTCTATGCAGGGCACCAGGGTGGCTCGGTCATTTGGGCTTCAGGCTCTTGATTTCAACTCAAGCCAAGATCTCACAGTTCCTGAGATTGGGCCCTACTTGGACTCTCCCTCTCTTTTTGCCCCTCCTCCAAATGCACATATCCATGTGCATGCATGCACCCATACATACCCTCTCTCCCAAAATAAGTAAATAAACTTAAAAACAAAAACCAACTCATACTCAGCTAAACTATCATGTAAAAACCAATAAACAACCAAATAAATAAAAATCCTCAGACAGTTCAAAATCAAAATCTAGTGACAAGAAGTATCTTCTATAACATATTATATACATGGATAATAAAATTGAATCCAGTAAGCATTGTTAATGAAAGTTTAAACTGATACAAACATAAATTGCTATTATACATTTTTAGAGATTGTTCATGATCTTTGTGCCAGGAATCCCTTACCTATAAGTTTTATCCTAATAATTTTGCTATGGATATTTGCAAAGATTTTCCCACAAGAACATTTCAAAATTTTTCATTATATTGAAATCAGAAACATTTTTCACCCTGAACAAAAAGAGACTTGTGAAATATATCATGAAATATTGAAATACTATGCTATCATTAATCATACTTTTATTTAAAAAAATCTGTCTAAAAGCATAATAGGTAACTTAGGTATATTACTTTCGAAAGCAGCCTATACTCTTGTACAGTTTGTTGACATATTACTAGAGACATACTCTCCAAAATATTTAAATTAGTTATCTCTTGTAATGGAATTTTGAGTCCTTTCAAATTGCTTTTTTTGTGTCTGACAATATTTTAAAATTATTTCTACACTAAACTTTTCCTTTTATACTCAGAAAAAATATTAATAAAAATAAATACTATCTATGGGTCTGAATGCATCTTCAGTGTTTGAAAGTTTGAAGACATAGAATTTGAACAAGGCATGGAGAAGCATGAAATATCTACTCCGATTAGCTTGTGAGTGGAAGGAAGGAGTTTTTCTACAGTAACTCACTACTTCTAGTCTCATGTGTTTAATGTAGAAAATATCTGAGGCAGGAGAAGAAATAATGGAGGTGAAAAGTACTCATGGGAATACAAGGCTGGTTTCTAAGGCAACCAGGTACATTCTAACTAATCTCAAAATATGATCACTTTTCTAGGGGTGTGTAATGTAAGCATACAAAAACTGACTTTTAGTAAATGTGTTTGGTGATTGCTTCTGTTTATATCTATTTGTTTAAGTTCTCCTGGCAAATAAAACATGTAACTGGCTATTTTCTTGAATGACCAAGAAGGAAATTAAACTACCAGTTTCCACTGAGATTATAAACGGATTATAAAGTGGAAAAATACGTTGTATCATATTACCACATTTATTTTAAAGGACTCTACATATTAACACAACTCTAGGCATGGACATCATAGGGAAAAGTCATTCTTAAAAGAGCATTTTCCCTTTTACATGCTCGATATAGTTAATAAATCTGCAACAGTTTTTCAGTGTTATGTAAAACATTTTACCGATATTTAAGTGCAGTGTTCAAGAATCACTGATGAAGGGTTTAAACAGATGGAGATACATTTATATACAAATGGTGCGTAACAAGCTTTTTTTGAGGTTAATGTCTACTGGGCTGAGAGGAAGAAGGGATGGATGTGGGGACTCTGAAATTATCCCATTAATCCTACTAAAACACATCATGAAAAAGCAAACCACAGATCCTAAGTAGATCATAGTGAGATTCAGCAACAATATGATTTATTAGGCAGAATGGAAGATGTCACTTAATTATTTTAAAATGTAATGTAACGCAGTCAATGTACAACACTGACTTTATTCTCTACCATCTCTAACAACAGAAATGTGAGAATAAATTCAAATTCAATACTAAAGCAGTCCATGTAAAGAAACATAAAGAAAAAAGAAACTAAATGCTACTAAGTATGTGATTATTGCATATATATTATTTCTGCAGTTCAGGTAAGGACAATCACAAAAACTTGAAAGTTATTTTTAGTAAATGAATAGTTCAAATTTAGCGTAATTATCTACTTACTTTCTAGCCATGAGGAAAATAGTCAACTATGCTTCATTTCCTTTTATCCATATGTAGCATAGCATATCATGCTAACTCTTTTTTAGAGTATCAGAAGAATTTCAATGACTGATAATATAGTCCTCCAAAGCCTGACAAAATTCAGCATTCTATTTGTCATATAGTAAAGACTCATTTTTTTTTATTTCATACAAAATATAAGGAGTGTCTTTCTGCCCCCATATACTAAGCCTCCCTTTCTGTTTTCAAAAGTAACCAAAGTTTTTATACATCACATCGTTCACCCATTTCAAGTAAAAAGTATAAAATTCAATGATGTTTTAGTAACTTCACCAAGTCATGTCACCATCACTATAAATCACTTTTAGATTTCATCCCCAATGTAAACATCTACCGTTTATATACACCCGTGCACACCTGCCCCAGGCCACCACTTTCTCCATAGATTTCCCTTTCCTGGAGGCTGCATATGTAATCAATAATATATGGTCTGTTATTTATGGCTTTTTTCAGAGTATATTGTTTTCAAGGTTTATCCATGTTTAATTTTTTTAGATATTTACTTATTTATTTTTGAGAGAGACAGCAGCCAGGGCAGGGGAAGAGAGAAAGAATCCCAAGCAGGATCCATTCTGTCAGCACACTTTCCTAAGGTGACATCCTCCCCCCTCCCCCACCCACCCCACTCCTTTTTTTTTAACCATAAATCTCCTGCTCCATATGGGGATGACAAACAGATGAGAAGTAATTTCTTCTTTATATTAGCAATGTCCAAATAAATAAATAACGTTGTAAATTAAAATGTCATTACACAGTTAAGTTGGGGCAAAAATACAATCAGCTGGTCCAATTTTAAAAAGTTTTAATCCTACCGGGAATTCACAGAGTATGCACACACATAGCATGCACACACACAGACACACACACACACACACACACACAAATTCATGTTTTTGTACATATTTTTAAAAATCTAATAAGTGGTTTATTTTATTCAAACATGCTAAAGCTTAGGCCTGTTCTAGGTGCTGGAACTTATTTCTGCACTAAGAATTCAAGAGTTCATTAGCTCCACGTGTCTGTGTGCTCTTTAAAAAGATGTGATTGCAGCACCATAGAACTTATGCTCCATCTGCAAAACTTCAGCATTGTACTCAGAAAATTTATTGTTGTCAAAACATAGCATTTATTTCACAACAAAATTACTTTTCCCATGTTCATTGTATTTAGAAATTCATATTATAACAAAAAATAATTGCGTTGTCCTCAGAAAATGTTCCTCCTTATCGCAGTAACCTCATTTATGTAAGACCAGAACTTTGATCAAATGCTATCACTGCCAGAAATTGGTAAATTTTGTGGCAATACTGCCACTGGGAGCAAATGCCATTTCATGTCACTTTGTTTAAAAAAAAACTGATAGTCTTAAAAATAAAGTGATAGTCTTATTTCCAAATATTATTAAATTATAGGCTGGTTTAGGAACATTGAATGCTAATATTGATGTAATATCTGGAAAAAAATGACAATCTCAAACCCAGAGGAGTATCTACTTTCCTCATGAAGGAAAATTATTTACTCATTAGGAACATGAGTATGGCCGGTAAGTCACTGACTAACTCCATTTTTATTATTTTGCTGTGGTTTATGGGTTGGCAGAGACACATAATTTCTTTTAATCCTACTTGTTCATTATTAATGCTCAAAATCTATCAGTGATGGATACAGCATGCAGCAATGCTGGACATCATTACACATATTTATTTCTGAGACACTTTAGCTTTCAATAAAGTATAATTCTGGAATCTAGTAAAATTGAATCAGGTAAAGTGAATGTTCATCCCTGAAGGCAATGGCCATGTTCCTAGACAGCAGTGGTTGTGGTAAGGCTTAGTGGTTAAGAACATGCATTATGAAGCCATCCTACTTGACTTATTTATGTAAATAATTTTTTTTTACTGTTTATTTATTTTTGAGAGAGAGACACACACAGAGTATGAGCAGGGGAGGAGTATAGAGAGAGACACCCACTGAATCCAAGTCAGGCTCTAGGCTCTGAGCTGTCAGCACAGATCCTGATATGGGGCTTGAACTCACAAACCGTGAGATCATGACCTGAGCCAAAGTTGGACACTTAACCAGTTGAACCACCCAGGTGCCCCTTGACTTGTTATTTATTAAACATGTGAGAGCTAGTGACAAGTCACTCAAATTTTTAAACATCCATTTTCCCACCTCTCAAGTGTGGATAATAATGCCATAGAGATTCCTTGAAGACAAATCCCCAAAGACTACATGGATCATGTAAGTTTTGTTTTGATCAGAACTTTGAGGAGAGCTCCTTTTTTTTTTTTTTAGAAAGAGAACCATTAATAATATGCTGGGATGACACACACACAAAAGATTTCCTGAACAAGTTGAGCATTTGATTATTTTATGTAATGTACACTTGGCACAGTGCTTGGTCCCTGGTAAGTGTTTAATCCAGCAAGGAAATATTAGTGTTATTTTAATTTTTATCTATTCACCTGATATTGGAGGATCGAATCCTCTTTTAAGATATTTTGATTTAAAAGCAACTAAGATAAACATGCAGTCCAACCATTGTCCTAGGGACTTTACTCATAGGCATAGCTATCAAGTAGCCACTTATGTAAGCCATGTTTACTTCGCCTACTCTACTCCAGATACTGTGGCGAATAATATAGTCAGACCAATGAAGAGACAGTTCCTGCCTCTTGGAGCCTACTTCCTAACAATACACTCAAGGGACAATAAATTTTTAAAAAGGGGCAACCAATGCTTTGTGGGAGAGTTTCAAAATGATAGAAGCTTCTCTTGCAAATAAATTTCCACAGAAAAACACCTGAAATGTTATTGTACAACCAGGGATTCATAAAGGTTACAAAGATTTCTTCTTTAATTTGAGAGCTTATTTTATTCCAGTTTCCCTGGATAAATATTAACCAACAACTTTTCTTGGCTTAGATCTCTAGAATTTTAAATGTCACTGTTCTGGGTAACTTAATCCTCTCTTCTGTGGGTTTTTTTTTCCTACTCCTCAGATCAAGACTGGAACTCAAGTCTGAGGATATTCTGGGATAGCTGGTCTAGGATCTACTAGGATTCACTTATATTAGTAAAGATAATCTACATTTATGCATAACTTCCCAAATTTTAATGCTTTAACAAATAAATGTCTACATTTTACTCATGGAAACTTTGCTATTGCCTGAGCATATCTCCCAAACAGCTTCCAAATGGTGACTCAGTAATGCAAGATATTTCTATCTTAAGAATATACCATCTCAAAAAAAAAAAAAAAAAAGAATATACCATCTCTACACTGGCCTCTATAGTCGTTTCGAAAAAGGAAGGGAGATACATGCTAGAAGGTTGAAAAATGGCTTTAGTCCAAATTGTTTTTGCATCATTTGTGTTCATATTCCATTGGCCGTGGGTAGTTACGAGAGGGCTGGAATATGTGTGTGTGCTGGGTGGGGGGCAGGAGGGGGGTGACGCA